>NC_045982.1:33743196-34043196 GCF_010909765.2 Amblyraja radiata
ACTATCTACCTCATCGGGGACCCTTGGACTATCTTTGATTGAACTCTACTAGCTTATTCCCTTACCTTGTAGCTAAACACCAGAATGGCTGACTTTTAATCATGCGTTGTCTTTCCGCTGGCTGGTTAGCACGCAACAAAAGCTTTTCTTTTTTTCTTTTTTATTTCTAAATAGACTTTATTCGAGAAATAAATGTATACAATACATGATCCTTACAAAACTCCACTCCCTTGCCACTCATGTGGCCCCCTGGAGTGGAATCCCTTCCCTTATTTTGAGGGGCGTCTCCACCACACTCTGCGCCCCAATTCCAGCAGCGGAAGGAACCTAGACCGTGGTCCTCCCTCACCCAGCCTTGGCATTGGCTGCACCGAGCTTCAATGCATCCCTCAGCACGTATTCCTGCAGTCTGCAGTGGGCCAGTCGACAACATTCCCCCGACGGACACCTCGCTCCGCTGGGTGATCAACAACGCTCGGGCAGACCAAAGAGCGACGAAAGCTTTTCACTGTACCTCAGTAAACGTGACAATAAACAGAACTGAAACTCAACTAAACCAAGCATCCACTGTGGCAGTGCGCTAGTCACTTTTCAGAAAGAAGGGGGATATTCACACGGGTAATTCAGATGGTTAAATTAACGAGGAAACAATCCATTTCTAACAGTTCATTTCTGGAACCCTTCCAACGGCAAACACATGTATTTTCAATCCTTTCAACAGACTGTTCGTTAATGCTAAAACTAGGGAGGCTAATTTGAAATTAATCTCACCAGTTTACTTCAATCTCATAGACTGACCTCAACTGTAAACATCTACACAACAATGTGTCCTTGTTGAATGTAGTGACATTAGTCTTTAGATCGTTCAACATCATTTGGTCATTAAGCACTCTGTTAATTAAATGTATTCTTAAGTCAAATTGTGTTTCCATTTTAATAATTAGCATGGAAAGGTTAAGTTTGTTCAGATCCTGAAGTAAGTTGGTAATATAATATACAGTGGCAGATGTTTAGTTTAGTTTAGTTCAGAGATACCACATGGAAACAGACCCTTCGGCCCACTGAGCCCATGCCAGCCATTGATCATGTGTTCACGCTAGGTATCCCACTACATGGTGGTGTAGTGGTAGAGCTACTGCCTTAGAGCTCCAGAGACCCGGGTTCGATCCTAACTACGGGTGCCGTCTGTATGGAGTTTATACGTTCTCCCTGTGACCACGAGAACTTCTGTTTCCTCCAACAGTTCAAAGCCATACAGGTTTGTAGGTTAATTGGCTTGGTATAAATGTAAATGTAAAATTATATCCAGTGTGTTTAGGGTAAAAGTAATGTGCTGGTCGGTGGGGACTCGATGGGCCGAAGGGCCTGTTTCCCCACTGTATCTCTAAATTAAAAAAACTAAACTAGACTAGTGGCAATTTACTGAGGCCAATTCACCTTACAAACCTGCACGTCTTTGGAATGTGGGAGGAAACCGTAACACCCGTAGGAAACCGGAGCACCCGGAGAAAACCCACACGGTCACAGGGAGAAAGTACAAACTCAATGCAAAGGATTGTAAAACAGTTTGGGAAGCAAAATATTGACACTATTTTCTCCTGGCACAGATTGATTGCATAATCTCTGCTAGATCAAGCGGATCGGAGGTTAAGGATTTCTCTGGGGCTCTTGCTGAATATGATTGTTGGGGTATTGATTCCTGTATTACCACAGGCAGGGTTGCATAAAGATGGATGAATTTCAATTTTGTACTTTGATTGTGCTGATGAAAGCACTGAACAACAAGCTTGTATAAACAATAGACCAACTAAACTGCAGATAATATCAACCTCAATGACAACAGATATCCAGAACTCAAGCACACAGTTGATTTTGGTTTTTATTATTGACAGCACTGCATTAGAATGAGCTATCATTTTGTGGTGGGTTTTGATATACATTGATCACTCCAAGGGGTCTGTAATTTCACACTGATATTTATGATTACAAGCATATTTCAGGGCAGATTAAAATTACCCCTGCATGGAATGAAGAGAGTGTGGTCTTACTTATTTCCCTGATACCATTGTTCAGTAACATTGGTCAGTAACAGTTTGAGCGCACGGTAGAGTTGCTGCCTTACAGCGCCAGAGACCTGGTTTGATCCTGACTACAGGTGCTGCCTGTACGGAGTTTGTGCGTTCTCCCTGCGACCGTGTGGGTTTTCTTCGGGTGCTCTAGTTTCTTCCCACACTGCAAAGACATGCAGGTTTGTAGGTTAGAAACATAGACACATAGAAAAATAGGTGCAGGAGTAGGCCATTCGGCCCTTTGAGCCTGCACCGCCATTCAATATGATAATGGCTGATCATCCAACTTAGTATCCTGTACCTGCCTTCTCTCCATACCCCCTGATCCCTTTAGCCACAAGGGCCACATCTAACTCCCTCTTAAATATAGCCAATGAACTGGCCTCAACTACTTTCTGTTAATTTGGCTTGATAAAATTGTAAATTGTCCCTAATGTGTGTAGGGTAATGTTAGTGTATGAGGTGATCGCTGGTCTGCGCAGACTCCGTGGGCCGAAGGCCAAATAACTCTGCTGATTATGCCTTTCAAAATGATATCCATTTTGCAGTATTTGGTGGCAAAAGTATTATTTTTCTATTGCAAAACACAAATTGCAGCAGTAACTCAGAGTGTCAGACAACCTCTGGGCGGCACGGTGGCGCAGCGGTAGATTTGCTGCCTTACAGCACCAGGGACCCAGTTTCGATCCTAACTACGGGTGCTGTCTGTATAGAGTTTGCACACAGACCTTCTCCGTGTGCTCCGGATTCCTCCCATACTCCAAAGACCTACAGTTTTGTAGGTTAATTGACCTTTGTAAACTGTCCCTGGTGTGTGGGATAGAACTAGCGTATGGGTGATTGTTGGTCGACACAGATTTGTTGGGCCAAAGGGCCTGTTTCCACGCAGTATCTCCAAACTAAACTAAACATCTGTTGAAAGAATGGCTAGACAACATTTCAGGTCGGCACCATTCTTCAGATCCAATCTGACCCAAAATGTGTCTATCCATTCTCTCCACCAGACGTTGCCTGCTACCCACTGAGTTACTTCAGCACTTTGTGTTTTAATCAAAATTCCAGCCTCTGCCGTTCCTTGTATCACCATTATATTTCTATTATCAAAACCAAAAGACTGAACCTTGAGTGTACAATCTCCCACAGGAGGTTAGGAAGGTATGGTGTTGATCTGATAATGGGAGCCCTGTTTCTGATGATTAGATTTGTACTACTGTTGTTTCCAGGGGATTCAGGAAGATTGTACTAATGGTGCTAAACATTTAACAAGTCTCAAGGGAATGAACCATTTTTGACTGAGAGATTTTGGGAGCAGTTGGACAAGGATGCTTTCTGCATAATTTTTGGAAATATCAGAATAAAATGAAGAATGTATTCAATTTTTATGTACAGTGAAGAGGTGATTATTTCTTTCTCCCAATCCCCTGCCAAAACAATACTATAAAACATTTGGGCGGCATGGCGGTGCAACGGTAGAGTTGCTGCATTACAGCGCCAGAAACCTGGGTTCGATCTCGACTACAGGCGCTGTATGTACGGAGTTTGTATGTTCTCCCTGTGATCGGGTCGGTTATCACTAGCTCAGGTTTCCTCCCACACTCTAAGGATGTACAAGCTTTACTGAAGACTAATTGGCTTCAGTAAAAGTTATAAATTGTCCCCAGTGTGTAGTGTTTGCTAGTGTAATTGAGATTGATGGGCGGTGTGGACTCGGAGGGCCAAAGGGCTTGTTTTCGCACTGTATCTCTAAACTAAATTAAACTGAAAAATCTTTGTGATTTCCATCGGGACAGAAGTACCAAGTTTCCAAATGTTTTTGCAAATGTAAATGGGGGAATGGTGACTTCCCTCTTTACTACTGCTGCCACCAACATCCCAAGTAGCCATGTTGAAAATCCAATTCCTTTTTATTGCACTCATTGTTTGCATATCTGAATGTTGGGCACTGCATGACACTGCTCTTAATGTAGTTTGGTTTAGTTTAGTTTTAGTTTAGAGATACAACATGGAAATAGGCCCTTCGGCCCACCAAGCCCATGTCGATCGGCGATCCCCGTATACTAACAATATCCTGCACACACTCGGGACAAATTACAATGTTCCAAAAGTCAATTAATCTACAGACCTGTACATCTTTGGAGTGTGGGAAGAAACCGGAGCACCCGGAGAAAATGCATGCAAGTCATGGTGAGAATGTACAAACTCTCTACGGACAGCACCCATAGTCAGGATTGAACCTGTGTCACTGGTGCTGTAAGGCAGCAACTGCTGCACCACTGTACCACTCCTTGTAACAATGTCATTGAGGTAGACTACATTTTAGTAAAGAACAGTACATTAAATTCAGTTGAAACCTCTGTGTGAAAAACTTTGATTTTGAAGAAGGGTCTCTACCCACAACACCACCTATCCATTTCCTCCACAGATGCTGCCTACCTTGCTGGTCATGCCAACACTTTGTGTTTCATTCAAAAACGCACATTGAATTTGAGTGGTGTAATATAGTCATAGAGTGATACAGTGTGGAAACAGGCCCATTGGACCAATTTGCCCACATTGGCCAACATGTCCCATGTACTCTAATCCCATCTGCCTGCAATGGGCCCATATGTCTCTAAACCTGTCCTATCCATGTACCTGTCTAAATGTTTCTTAAACAATGCGATCGTATATCTGCCTCAAGTACCTCCTCCGACAGCTCGTTGCATACACTCACCACCCTTTGCGTGAAAAAGCTTCCCCTTAGGTTCCTATTAAATCCTCACCTTAAACCTTTGTCCTCTAGTTCTCAATTGCCCTGCTCTGGGGAAGAGACTCTATGCGTCTACCCAATCTGTTCCTCTCATGATTTTGTAGACCTCTATAAGATCACTCCTAACATGATGAAGCAAAAATAGAATGCTTGATATAGCAGCCCATTCTCATTATGAGAACCCAGGGGCATTGACTGTGGAGTCCTCGTGTTCAGTTTTAAAGTCCTGTCATGTTCTTAATAGAGCTTCCTGTGGGGATTAAAGGATAAGTGTATCTAACAGGAGGTTTGTCAGAATTGAAAATGCAGCAATGAGGTTTCCGAGTAAAAGCTGTGTTTTTTAAATTTTCCCCGTATGGTAAATTGGGACGAGCAGACACTTCATGCACAGCATGTTACAGCAAGGTTGAACAGCTGCTACCTGCCACTCACACACATATCCCTGTCTTACTTTGCTACTATCTCAAATACTCTTGATATACTTAACTGTGGTGAAGGAGTTGAGGTCAAATTTGGAAATTGAAGTGTTGGGAAACTGAGACTCATAGACTCCATAAGTTCAAAAAGACATCGGAACAGAATTCGGCCATTAAGCCCATCGAGTCTGCTCCAGCAATCGATCACAGCTGACATATTTTTCCCTCTAAACCCCATTCTCCTGCCTCCACAAGTTCATAAGGTCATGTGACAGCAGCAGAATTAGGCTATGTAGCTCATCACACTGATGTGCCTTCTCGAGCCCCCATTCGCTGTGATGGTATTTCAGTCACAGTCACAGAGGCCAACGTCAGAAAATCCTGCAGAGGGGTGACCCTCGAAAAGCACCTGGACCTGACTGTATACCCGGTCGTGTTCTAAAAACCTGTACGGACCAACAGGCTGGAGTTTTTACGGACATTTTCAACCTCTCACTTCTGAGGTCTGAGATTCCCACCAGCTTTAAAAGGGCATCAATTATACCGGTGCCCAAGACGAGCAAGGTGACGTGCCTCAATGACTATTGACCAGTGGCACTAAAGTCGGTGGTGATGAAGTGCATTGAGAGGTTGATCATGGCGCAAATCAATTCCTACCTCGACAAAAACCTGGACCCACTGCAGTTCGCCTACCGCCACAACAGATCAACGGTGGGTGCGATCTCGCTGGCTCTCCACTCCGCTATGGACCACTTGGACAAAAAAACTGTCAGGCTGTTATTCATTGATTACAGCTCAGCATTCAATAAAATCATCCCCTCCAAGCTGGTGACCAAACTCGCGAAACTGGGTCTCTGCGCATCTCTCTGCAATTGGATCCTCGACTTCCTCACTCACAGACCACAGACTGTTTGTATTGGTGGAAATGTGTCAGCCTCGATAACAATCAACATGGGAAGACCCCAAGGCTGCATGCTCAGCCCCCTGCTGCACCCATCGTCAAGATCAAACCCAGGTCTCTGGCACTGTAAGGTTTATGAATAAATTCCCAGCATCACACTGAAAGCTATTGGAATGCAGCACAAGCCACTTTATTACTGACACAGTCACACACAACAGCCATTGAGCTAGCTCCTGTTCAGCACATCTTCCCAAATCGTAGTTGCAAAGTCAGAAGCCCTTGGAAACAGGTAAAGCAGCTACATTCTAAGTTACAATGGTATCAGTATGAGAGCATTTAAAACACACACACTTGAACTATTTCACTTCTCTCAATGTGCTAAGTGGAAAATCAATAGTCCCTGATGGAAATCAACATGCACCTGATGCTGGCTATCTAATCCTCAAAGCCATCCATTAATTACAGTATGAATGCAGGAAGTCTGCATTCGGGAACAACAGGGGAATATACAGTAAATGAAGGCATATTCTGGAGGTGGCTACTCGCTGCTATCTTGGAAGTAAAACACTACTTTCAATTAATATATGGGCTGCTAATTTGTTGTGCCATGAACTTATATCAAGGAAAAATCCCATTCAAATCCCTATGTTCAATCATAGAACATTGGGTGGTGCAGCAGTAGAGTTGCTGCCTTACTGCGCCAGAGATCCGGGTTCGATCCTGACTACGGGTACTGTCTGTATGGAGTTTGTATGTTCTCCCCGTGATCCACGTGGGTTTTCTCCGAGATCTTCGGTTTCCTCCCACACTCCAAAGACGTTCAGATTTGTAGGCTAATTGGCTTGGTGTATATATAAAATTGTCTTTAGTGTGTGTAGGATAGTGTTAATGTGGAGAGATCATTGGTCGGTGCGGACTCGGTGGGCCGAAGGGCCTGTTTCAGCATTGTATCTCTGAAACTAAAATCTAAATGTAGCCAAAACATATCTATAGGTATTAGAGACAAAATATATATATCCCCCTTCAGATTATTATTAGCTATGATTTATGGATTATATATTGCATAAAGGGGGAAAAATGTTCCTTTTATCTAAGCCAAGCCGTATTTGGAGTATTGCATGTAGCTCTGGTCACCCCTTAACAGGAAGGATATGGGGGCCTTGAAATGGGTGCAGAAGAGGTTGACCAGAATGGTGCCGGAAAGAGAAGGGTGATAACTATTAGGATAACTTGGACAACCCTGCATTGTTTGCCCTAGAGAGTCAGAGGCTGAAGGGAGACCTGCTAGACGTATGGAACATTTTCAGAGGCTCAAATAGGGTAGACAGTCAGAGCCTTTTCCTAGGGTGGAAATGACAAAGACTGGAGCCCACAGCTATAAGGTGAGAGAGGCAAAGTTTAAAGGAGATGTGTGGGGCAAGTTTTTTACACATGGTGATGCTTGTCTGGAATACGCTGCCAGGGTTGATGGTGGAAGCAGATGCAATGGTAGTGTTTAAAGTAGACAAAAAAAGCTGGAGAAACTGAGCAGGTGAGGCAGCATCCATGGACAAAAGGAGTAGACAACGTTTCGGGTCTCGACACGAAACGTCGCCTACTCCTTTTCTCCATAGATGCTGCCTCACCCGCTGAGTTTCTCCAGCATTTTTTGTCTACTTTCGATTTTTCCAGCATATGCAGTTCCTTCTTAAACATGGCGGTGTTTAAGAAGCTTTTAGATAAGTGTTGGAGGGTAACCAATAGTGAGGACTAGAATTGTGGATGTGTATTGTGCGAATGTGGTAGCAGGAAACTGCAGGCAAAGTTTGACAGGAATATCATTGAATATGCTTGCTCCTACCTTTGTAACAGAAATTTAGATCTACTATTAATGAATTCAGACTTGTGGATAATCACTTAATCCTGTCTGTGAACTAATTAAGTCTTTCTGAAGTTCCCTTCTGTAATTAAGCCTTTGTTGTATTGTTAACCAAGTTTTCTGAGTAATCTTGTCATCCGAGAGAATAAAAATGTACCAGAGTCAGTCACACTTGGGAGGTCAGCTTTGGCTGGCCTCCTGGTGTACAACAGTTTTCCTTTTATCTTATTGGCCTTTTCCATTTTTGCTCCTACAAAAAGCACATGAATATGTGGATGCTGGAGGGATATGGATCACGTGTGGACAGATGAGATTACTATATCTTGCCATCTTGTTGGGCACGGACATTTTGGGCCAGAAGACCTGTCCCTGTCAGCGTACTGATTTGTATTCCATGTTCCATGTATGCTGGGGAATTTCCCACAGTGATTCTTGGCCTAGGAATGACTTTTACAACAATTATTATTACAGAGAAGGAAAGACAGCAATTAATGTTAGTGTATAAAATAGGTGGCATCGTGAGGTGAAGTGTAGTGTTGCAAGAATGGGCTTACATTTGCTATTCATTAAATAATGATTATGTGTTATAATAAAAAGCAATAATGCTTATTTTGGGCATGATTAGCATTACAGTGTTCTCCAAATTAACATAGATGAAAATGTACGCCTTTTCTTACTTCATTGGTTCCTAATGAGCTGTGGCACAGGAAGCCTTTCATATAATAGTGTGTGTCAGTGTGTGGTGTACTAGACAGCCTGAAATGTCATCTCCACAGTGCAGCGGAGTATGATCAGCGTGGACCTGTGAGACAATTGAAGCGTTCTTGGATATTGATTTATTCAGCTGATTTATTGATTGTGAGACCATGAATTGTCCCCTACTTTCCCACCCTCTCAGTCTGAAGAATTATTGTCCTGTGTGTGAACGGAAAGAGCTCCAATTGGCATCCAGTGTTAAGTGGTACACCTCAGGGCACAGTACTTGGCCCACATCTATTTTTGCTTTACATAAATGACATCCATGAAAAAGTCGCAAGTACGGCCAGACTATTCGCTGATGATTGTTTGCTGTACCGTCCAATTAAGTTAGCTGATGAAGAAGATGCTCTCTAAAAGGATCTCGATACTATGGTACACAAAAATGCTGGAGAAACTCAGCGGGTGCAGCAGCATCTATGGAACGAAGGAAAAAGGCAACGTCTTCAGACTATGGTTTCAGACTCTCGATACTATGGTTGAGTGGTCACAACAATGGGGCATGCAGTTCAACCCTTCCAAACGTGAAACTATGCGTGTCACCAGAAAGAGGAATCCAGGCGAAACATCTTACAATATACTTGGTGCCACTCTTGAAGAATCCAAACAAATCAAGTATCTTGGCATCAAATTGCAGAATGATCTGCGTTGGAATGGTCAGACTCATCATGCAACGGTGAAAGCAACAGGTGTCCTAAACTTTCTGAGGTGCAACTTTCATCATTGTTCAACTTCTGTCAAGGAGAAGCTATACTTCACCCTCGTTAGACCTCATTTGGACTACGCAGTTGCAGCATGGGACCCATACACAAATAAAAACATTTCTTCCATCGAACGTGTCCAAAGACAGGCAGCTCGATTTGTTACTAACACCTATGAGAGAGAAGCGAGTGTCCCCAAACTTCTGAATTCTCTGGGGTGGAACCCTCTCCAAGAGAC
This sequence comes from Amblyraja radiata, assembly GCF_010909765.2. NCBI lineage: Eukaryota > Metazoa > Chordata > Chondrichthyes > Rajiformes > Rajidae > Amblyraja > Amblyraja radiata. The sequence goes on from NC_045982.1 coordinate 33,752,885, forward strand.
GTGAAGCTCACCGTTTGACCTGTTTTTACAATTTGTTAAATGGTCAGCTCGACATAGATTACAAGACCTACACCAAACCCAAACCAATTAGGAGCAGACGAGGGCATTCGATCCAATTTGTGATCCCAGCTACAAAGACAGATGTGTACAGCAATTCGTTCTTCCCCCGCACAATTAAAGCATGGAATAATTTCCACCCTACTATTGTTACCCAACCAGATGCAACTAAATTTAAAGTAGCTCTTTCTTCCCAATAACCCTTTCTGGCTTAAGTCCTCCCTCCACCACCTCCAGTTTAAATTCCATTTGGAATATTTTGGAGGACCAAGAAACCAAGAACCAAGAAGAAGGGTCCTGACCCAAAGCATCAACCCGTCCTTTTCATCCAGAGATGCTGCCTGACTTGCTGAGTTACTCCAGCATTTTGTGTCTGCCTGACCTCTTCCCATTCTCTCCACATTCCTGAAAGTTTCTGGCAGACCCATAATATGACAAAATATGTGTTTGTGCAGTATATGTGTTTGCAGAGGGGGCACCGGAGGAGGGAGATGGCAGCCCTGCCGGCAGTCTGTTCATTCTTTCATCCTTTTTGTTATTGTTAGCGTTTGTTTAAAGTTTGTTCTAATATTCTTCTGTTTGTTTTATGTGGGTGGGGGGGGGGGGGCCGGGGAAACTTTTTTTTTTTTTTCAAGTTCTTACCTTCCTGGAGAGGTGATCAAGTTTTGGATCACATTCTCCGGGCTCTGGGGCCTACCATCGCTGGAGCTGGGAGCCGCCTCAGACTGTTATGAGCCCCACCGCGGGGCGCGGACTTACCAACAAGGGCTCGCAGTCTCGGGAGAGGCGAGTCGGGAGCTCCAATGCCGCCGAAGGTTCGTCCAGCCCCGACGCGAGGTTCGATCGCCCGGTGCAGGGGAGCTGACATCACCCCCGATGCGGGAGCTGAACGCCTCGATGCAGAGGGCCCGAACGCCGCCGGCTACAGGACACAAGACCGTCTCATCAACCGCTCGAGGCCTCCGACCAAGGAAGAACAACAAGGGAAGGACTTGAACTTTATTTTCGCCTTCCATCACAGTGAGGAATGTGTAGGAGTCACTGTGATTGGCGTTTATGTCAAAATGTGATTTTTTTAGTCTGTTGCTTTTTAAATGGTATGACTGACCTGGCCAGTGAATTTCACTACACCAATTGGTGTAAGTGACAATAAATTAACTTATGAACATATATTACATCTTATATATTCTGTGTACAGTTGAATGCTTGGAAAAGGCTGAGGTGTTTAAAGGAAATTTCTCATCAGTTACATGCAAGGGATTTGGATGTGTCAGGTAGTGCAGAGAAAGCAGGGACTCAGCAGAAGGACTTGGACAGGTTGGGAGAGTGGACAGAGAAATGGCAGATGGAATACAGTGTAGCAAAGTGTGGATTCATGTTTTTTTGGTAGTAGGAATAAAGGTGTAGAATATTTTCAAAATGGGGAGAAAATTCAAAACTCAGAGGTGCAAAGGGACTAGGGAGTGCTGGTGCAGGATTCCACAAAAGTTCATTTGCAAGTTGAATCGGTAGTATGGAAGGCCAATGCAATGCTACATTTATTTCAAGAGGGCTTGTATACAAAAACAGGATTGTTATGCTGAGGCTTTATGAGGCGCTCGTCAGACTGCATTTGGAATATTATGAGCAGTTTGGGGCCCCATATCTGAGGAAGGATGTGCTGGCTCTGGAGAGGGTTCAGAGGGAGTTTACGAGAATGATCCCAGGAATGAGTGGGTTAACATATGATGAGCGTTTGACAGCACTGGGCCTGTACTCACTGAAGTTTGGAAGGACGAAGTTTGGCAGTCCATTTAGATTTAGTGCACCACTTATAGATTTAATTCACAAGCTTGATGGGCTGGCAAGGTTGTACCTTCCATGGTTTGGCTTGGAATTTCATTCGTGATAAGTCCTTTTATTGTTGTTTTTAATCTCTTCCATGAATCCAAGTTGTCTACTCTGCCCAGCTTAATAGTACTTGGCCCACATCCACTTTTGTGGAGTTGTGTACGCAATACACTCAAATATAATTGCTCCAGCAGGATATAATGAATAGCTATTGAAAGAACACTAAATCTCACAGTATACTGTCAGCTTTATACATAAAGCATTGTGATATATTTACTTGTAAACACAAATCCAAACTTTTGAAGGAATCAAGTTCCAATGTTTGCTATGAAGATTGATACAAATGCTGGTGTTACTCAGCGGGTCAGGCAGCATCTCTGGAGAGAAGGAATGGGTGACGTTTCGGGCCGAGACCCTTCTTCAGACTGAGAGTCAGGAGAGAGGGAAATTGGAGACATGAAAGGGTACAAAGAGCATGTAAGGTGTGAAAACAACGGATCAAAGCAGACAGTCCAAGGATGGTTCGTTGTTGGCTGAGGGGAAGGTGACAACGAGGCATACAATAAGTAAAATTAATCAGGAGGACAGTGAAACTAGTCGGAGAACTAGGGTCGGGGAGGGATGGAGACAGAGGGAAAGCAAGGGTTAGTTGAAGTTAGAGAAATTATTATTCAAGCTGCTGGGTTGTAAGTGGCCCAAACTTGTTGATCTGAGACCAGCAACTTAATACAAGTATGTGTGCTGCCCTCTAAGTCAGGGGCATCTATCCCATTGTTCACTGGTACATTGCAGAAATCAAGAATAGCTCATGTATGGATGGCACGATCGAGCAGCGGTAGAGTTGCTGCCCTACATCACCAGAGACCCAGGTTCAACCCTGACTACGGGTGCTTTCTGTACAGAGTTTGTATGTTCTCCCTGTGACCGCGTGGGTTTTCTCCGGGTGCTCCGGTTTCATCCCACACTGCAAAGAGGTGCAGGTTTGTAGGTTAATTGGCTTCTGTAAATTGTACCTGGTGTGTAGGATGGATCTAGTGTACGGGGCGATCGCTGGTGGGCATGGACTCAGTGGGGCTGTTTCCACGCTGTATCTCTAAACTCAAAACTAAAACTAAATCTCTGGGAGGTAAAGCTGTGAATCTTGATAAACGTGACTGTTGGAAGTGGTATTTGTCGGATTCAATGTAATCACAGATTATGACCCAATATCTGGCCATTTACAAATGGGTAAAATATAGATTAGATTAGATTAGATTAGACTTTATTAATCCCCTTATTCAGGGGAAATTCAGATGTCCTTGCAGCACACTAATAAAAAATACAACATAGCATTCAAGAAGAAGTTCAACACCAAAACACAAAAACATCCCCCCACAGTAGTTCCCAATGACAATATCATATGTCAGATTCAATTTGTGGGGGATCCCAACAATGAACATGCACCAGTGAATCCTGTTTTTGTCATTTCTTACACTGGCATATCAGTGACTGGTAATAAAAAAAAACAAGTAAAGTTATAGTTATAGCGAGCAAGTAAACAGATAAAATCTCCGTAAAACAACAGGGATGCAACAGATGCTCAGGTGAAACTTATTCGCCATGGAATACTATAATTGCATCTCTCTGGCTCAAGCTGTCTGCGCGTTTTCTGCCTTTGTTCTTCCGTGTCTTTTCTCTTCCTCTTTGTTGGAGTTGCTGGCTCGAGTGGGACTGCTGCACTATAAGTACCAGCTGGAAGAAGATGCTCCATAATGAGGTCTCCAAGGGACACTCTCTACACCTCAATGCAGGCTTTCACTTATTCATAATTCCACAGCACGCTTTCACTTCCATACACTTCATCCCCACGGTATGAAGCAACGTACAACATTTACAGTCGGATTTAGAAGTCATCTCCCACTGAGAGCGATGAGTAAGATGCTGGTGCACAGAATAGATGAAAGACCAACACTATTGTGAGTGCAGACAGGCTAATGTAAATGATGGCCGTCTAATGACCACAACATCTTGGATGGACTTCAACTAAAGATCCTGTTGAGAGGCAAAACTTTGATGGATATGACCAGTTAACAAGGTGTAGGTTTGGCAAACCCACCAATTTGTCATTGTAGTTTTTGTCTCTTCTTAAAACCCATTGTGTTTGCATTAAAACCCAGCTCCTCTTCATTGGTTTTGAGACTAATTCAGAAATGAATCTGTGTTTTTGGTTAGTGGGTAAACTGGCAAAAGGAGCTGGCAGTTGAATCTTGTATTCAGCATTGTTGCCAAATAAGTGTCCCCCTGACTTATTCTCCACTTAAAACAGAGTTTATTCAGAAGTAAATTCACTTTGTACCAGGTAGTTTACATTCCAAAAGACTTTCACTTAGTTTCATTTGGAGATACAGCATGGAATCTGGCCCTTCGGTCCACCGAGTCTGTGCCAACTAGCGATCCCCATACACTAGCACTATCCTACACACTAGGGACCATTTTTACAATTTTACCAAAGCCAATTAATCTACAAAGGTATACGTTTTTGGAGTATGGGAGGAAACCGGAGCACCTGTGGGAAACTTAGTTGAATTGATTCAGTTTATTTTATTCAATTTAGTTTATTGTCACGTGTACCGAGTGACAATGAAAAGCTTTTGTTACATGCTATCCAGTCAGCAGAAAGACAATACATGATTACAATCGAGCCATTCACAGTGTGTAGATACATGATAAGGGAATAAAATTTAGTACAAGGTAAAGCCAGCAAAGTCCGATCAAAGATAGTCTGAGATTCACCAATGAGGTAGATAGTGGTTCAGGACTGCTCTCTAGTTGTGGTAGAACGTTTCAGTTGCCTGATAACGGCTGGGGAAAAAACTCCCTGAATCTGGAGGTGTGCTTTTTCACACTTCTGCACATTTTGCCCGATGGGAGAGGGGAGAGGGGAGAAGGAGGAGTGATCGGGGTGAGACTAGTCTTTGATTATGCTGCTGGCCTTGCCGAGGCAGCATGAGGTGTAAATGGAGTCAATGGGAGGGAGGTTGGTCTGTGATAGTCTGAGCTGCCTCCACAAATCACTGCAATTTTTACAGATTAATCTGGCAATTTTCTCAAATTAAGTTGCGCAAATAATGTTTTGAGGAAGAAATGACATTGTGATTCATTACTGCTCATGTGTGCTGCATATGTACCAAGACATATGTACCAGAGTGGCATAGATGGTAGTGATGCTGCCTCACAACACCAGGGACCCAAGTTCAATACTGGTCACAGGTGCTGTCTGTGCGGAGTTTCCATGTTCTCCATGTGACTGCGTGTGTTTCCTCCGGGTGCTCTGATTTCCTCCCACATCCCAAAGACATACAGGTTTGTAGGTTATTTGGGAGCTGTAATAAAAATATCCCGGGGTGCAGGGAGTGGATGGGAAAGATGGATAACTTAGAACTGGTGTTGAACGGGTGATTGATGGTTGGTGTTGAATGGGGGGGGGAGGTGTGTGGGACTGCGTGTGTGGGCGGATGGGGTTGTGGGGGCAAGGGGACGTTTCGGGGGGGGGGTGTAGAGGTGTGTGGCGGGGGGGCTGTGGGGGATGTAGGGGTTTCATTTCCATTTACTCCACTTCGGGCCCAACTGCCCGAGTTATTCTCTCCCTTACCGGAGGATCAAACAGCCACCACTCCACTCGAGCGGTTCCCAAGAGAGAGAATACAACAAAAGGGTACACAAAAATGCTGGAGAAACTCAGCAGGTGCAGCAGCATCTATGGAGCGAAGGAAATAGGCGACGTTTCGGGTTGAAACCCTTCTTCAGGCTGATAGGGGGTGGGGGGGGGGGGGAGAAGGAAGGAAAAAGGGAGGGGGAGGAGCCCGAGGGCGGGGGGATGGGAGGAGACAGCTCGAGGGTTAAGGAAGGGGAGGAGACAGCAAGGGCTAGCAAAACTGGGAGAATTCAACGTTCATGCCATCCGGACGCAAGCAACCCAGGCGGAATATGAGGTGCTGTTCCTCCAATTTCCGGTGTTGCTCACTCTGGCAATGGAGGAGACCCAGGACAGAGAGGTCGGATTGGGAATGGGAGGGGGAGTTGAAGTGCTGAGCCACCGGGAGTTCAGGTAGGTTATTGCGGACTGAGCGGAGGTGTTCGGCGAAACGATCGCCCAACCTCCGCATAGTCTCACCGATGTAAATCAGCTGACATCTAGAGCAGCGGATGCAGTAGATGAGGTTGGAGGAGATGCAGGTGAACCTTTGTCGCACCTGGAACGACTGCTTGGGTCCTTGAATGGAGTCGAGGGGGGAGGTGAAGGGACAGGTGTTGCATTTCTTGCGGTTGCAACGGAAAGTGCCCGGGGAGGGGGTGGTACGGGAGGGAAGGGAAGAATTGACAAGGGAGTTGCGGAGGGAGCGGTCTTTGCGGAAGGCAGACATAGGGGGAGATGGGAAGATGTGGCAAGTGGTGAGGTCACGTTGGAGGTGGCGGAAATGGCGGAGGATTATGTGTTGTATTTGCCGGCTGGTGGGGTGAAAGGTGAGGACTAGGGGGACTCTGCCCTTGTTGGGAGTGCGGGGATGGGGGGAGAGAGCAGTGTTGCGGGGTATGGATGAGACCCTGGTGCGAGCCTCATCTATGGTGGCGGAGGGGAATCCCCGTTCCCTGAAGAACGAGGACATTTCCGATGCCCTGGTGTGGAACGTCTCATCCTGGGAGCAGATGCGGCGTACGGGGAGGAATTGGGAGTAGGGAATGGAGTCTTTACAGGGGGCAGGGTGGGAAGACGTGTAGTCCAGATAGCCATGTGAGTCAGTTGGTTTGTGGTGTATGTCGGTCAGGAGTCTGTCCCCTGCGATGGAGATGGTGAGGTCAAGGAATGGTAGGGAAGGGATTCCCCTGGGTTCTAGACCTCGGAATTATGGTGGGATATGATAAAAGGTTGACTTGACCAGAGTGTGCTGATGAGAGAAAACAGAAACCAAGATGGACTCAAAGCAAGTCTAAAATTTACAGGCTTTATTAAACAATGAGAAATCGAATCTCACCAACACTACAAAATACGTGGCTAAATTTATGCTTTAAACTAAGACTATGGAAGGAAAACTATCGGCACGTCGTAAAACTTACTTTACACAATTTTACTTGCAAGTAAACCCCTTTTCCCTTCTTCTCTCAACCTCTATCCTATTTCGGGAAGTTCACCAGGTCACTGGGGTACTTACAGCTAGATTGATGCAGGGTCACGAGCCGTCCAGCAGAGCAGAAAGAGAGAACGAGTTCTGGCTTGACTCCTGCTTTTTATACCTGAGTTCCTCCCTTGAAACCCCCCAGGTGGTCCTCTGGACAAAAGGGTCTTTTGATGATTCCCAGTTTCGATCTGGCATGAACAATAGGCTTCCGATGATAAGGGGTTTGCTGATGTCATGATCCCTCAGCCTGATCATTATCCCATTGCCTAGATGGGCTCCCATTGTCCCGATGGATGGGTCATCCACGATGGTGATATGTTTTGCTGTTGGGCTGTTTATTCCCGTCTGCTGAGGCTCGGTTCCTTCCTTTGTGTATCCAAGATAATCTCGTTATCTCCGTCTCAGCCTTTCCTGCCCACTCCATTCGCATAGTCGTGTAATGCCCAGGCCAACAGACAGGTTCGAAACTTGTTCTTCCTTTGTGGATTGGGGGTTTTTCCGTTGCAGCCAGCAAATCTGGTTTAAAAATGTCCATGTCCTTATCCGAGTTCTTCCATAATTTTGGAGGAATTGCCCCAATAACTTACAGGGATAATGGGGGTTGTGGGGGGTAAGGGTGGGGGGAGGGGTGGTGGGTGGAGGGGTGTGGGGGGAGGGGTGTGGGGAGAGGTATGTGAGGGTGGGGGAGTGGGGTGGTGTGGGGGGAGTTGTGCGGGAGGGGTGGGCAACGAGCGTTGTGGAGCCGGAGGGGGAGGAGTGTGTGGGGGCGAGAGAGGATCGTGGAGGCGGGGGGGAGGAAGGGTGTGGAGGAAGAGCGCGGAGAAATGATGTAGGTATGTTATAAAACTTAACTTCCGCGGCGTTGCAGTTCTGTCACTGGCCGTGTGCGCGACTTTGGCGCCTTTGAGTTGGGGGCGGGTTTAAAATGCTGTTTTTTTTCCAGCCTGTTCAAATCGATCTTTGTCAGGTTGTTTAGTTGCTGAAGAAAAATCGCTTCGACTGCCGTTTTGTTAAGGTTATTAAAAATAGCGTTGGATACTTTAATAGCAGGAGTAAAATTAAAATCATCTTCTAAAGCCGTGAACGGCGACAGTGGGACGGATCTCACGTAGGGGACAAGGCAAGGTACGGCGTTTATTTTTTCATATAAACTTGCTTCTTAGGATGCCTTTAATCAAAGTTTCACGCTGCGAAAAGGTGACTTAGGACCCATACGAACCGGCAGTGTTTTTGCTGCCGATATGGGGTTTAAATTCACCGCAACTGCAACATTCCAAATGATCGCGTTCCACAAAATCCCACACGCAAGATGATTAAAATAGCCATTAATTTACGGGAATTAAACACTAAATTCCTTCCACTTGGCCTATAAATTCATGACAATGAGATTTAAAAATCATGTTATATTGTGAATTCTTGTGTGAATGTTATTTGGACACTTAGGCTATTTAAAAATGTTAACCTTTTCTTAAGAAATGGATCGATGTTTAGATCTCGTAATTGAATTTTGTAATTAGCTACAATTAGGTAACTAACTAATTGTATGCTTTAATTTCAGGTCATCCAAGTAAGATTGTTTCATATTTGTTTCAGAATGCTTCAATCTATAACTGAAAATGTCATTCTGTTCTCTTAATTTTTAAGAAAGTTATGGGCTTTTGACTGTCCTTGATCACAGCGTTTATGTTGTCAATGGAAAAGCAATAGGGAACAAAATGCTAATTTCCGAGTATGAAAATGGCCATAACTTTTTTAATACTGAAGATATGAAAGTGAATTAAGTGTCAAATTAAACTTCTTTTTATGCTTTATCTGATGGGACAAATTGCAGACTTGATTTTTTAAATCTCAAAATTGTGAAACATTGCTAAAAGATGGGGGTTGTGGGAGGAGTATCACGGGGAGGAAGGCAGGATCCAGCGAAGGGGACCAGAGGGGATGGGGCTGGAGGACTCACAGCGGGTGATGTGGATTCACAGCAGACCATCCCATGGAGAGACAGGAGGAAAGACCAATCCACGCGGTGCCGACTGGCAGGAGAGTAGATCGATCTGCACACTCGCGATTTTTAAACCTCGCTAACTATTACATTAGTCCAGAGCGAAACTTGGTGCAATCATAGCAAATGAGAATGGTGAGAAACCTGGTGAAAATCGTAGCACTACTGCGTACTGTTTTTGCGCAAATAGAATGACTGTGCAAACCGGAAGATAACAAGATCAGAGTTATAGTTATGTATAGATCGAAGATAGATATAGATGTGCTCATTTTTATTCTCTCAAAGAGCTGCTAAATTGAATTGAATACCTTTATTGTCATTCAGACCTTACGGTCTGAACGAAATTTCGTGCCTGCAGTCATACATACAATCATACAATAATAAACAACAATAAACACAAATTAACATCCACCACAGTGTATCCTCCAAGCACCTCCTCACTGTGGTGGAGGCAAAAATCTTAGGGTTACAGTCTCTTCCCTCCTCTTCTCCCTCTGCGCTGAGACGATTCCCCACCGGGCGATGGCACAACAGTCCCGCGGCTCACCGAACCCCGCAAACGGGCCGGTTCAAACACCGCGGCCCGGGGGTGGTCGAAGCTGCCGCCCTCCAGTCCAGCACACGCAGCCGCTGGCCCGCGGCTGAACCCCGGACTCAGGTCACCGCCGCCAGAACGCTGTCCCAGCCACCGGAGCACCGTTCCAGCCCCGAGCCGGATCGCCCTCACGTGAGTACCGTTCTCCCTTGGGCTGGTCCACTCCGACGGGAGTGCCGTTCTCCCTTGGGCTGGGCCACTCCGACGGGAGTGCCGTTCTCCCTTGGGCTGGGCCACTCCGACGTGAGTACCGTTCTCCCTCGGGCTGGTCCACTCCGACGGGAGTGCCGTTCTCCCTTGGGCTGGGCCACTCCGACGGGAGTGCCATTCTCCCTTGGGCTGGGCCTCTCCGACGGGCCACAGCCCCTCACAGGAGAGTCTCTCAGCCCCTCGCCAGGCCGCTCTCACGAGAGCGCAGTTCCAGCCCCGGGCTGGGCCACCCTCACGGAAGCGAGCTCAGGGCGAGTCCTGTCAGCTGCCTCCAGATTCCCGAGGTCGCCAGCTCCGCCATTAGGCCTCAGCGTAGACGGAGGCAGAGAAGGGGGATACGACAAAAAGGTCGTATTCCCCCGAAGGGAGAGACAGCAAGCCCCGTTTCACCCCCCCACCCGCCCCCCCCCCCCACATAAACACAACCTAAAAACCAAAAACGTAACTGGACAAAACGAAAAAAACAACACAAAAAAGTAAAAGACAAACGGTCTGCAGGCGAGCCGCAGCCGTTCCCAGCGCCGCCACTTCCAGAGTCTTGAGATATTTTTAAGGCAGAAGATAGATTTTTTTAGTTTAGTTTAGAGGTACAGTGCAGAAACAGGCTATTCGGTCCACTGAGTCCATGCCAACCAGTGATCCCACACACTACCACTATCCTACACACTCTAGGGATAATTTATAATTTTACAGAGCCAATTAGCCTAAAAACCAGCATGTCTTTGGAGTGTGGGAGGAAACCGGAGCACCCGGAGAAAACACATGCAGGTCACGAGGACAATGTGCAAACCCAATTCAGACAGTACCCGTGGTCGGGATCGAACCCATGTCTCTGGGGCAGTAAGGCAGCAACTCTACCGCTGCACCGCAGTGCTGGAGTATCTCAGTGGGTCAGACAGCTTCCCTGGAGAATACAGATTGGCAAAGTTTTGTGTCAGAACTCTTCTTCAGACTATTGTGATATGTAGTCAGAAATCTAACTTGTGCCCCAGTGTGTAAAAAACTACATTTAACTTTGTACTTAAGAGGCACAATTTAAGTTTTACAAAAGACACTGAATGTATGTTATAGAATTTATAATGCATACTGTAAATTTATTTTCGAGTCAGCACAATAAAGATTAATGGTGGCTTTACGATCAAACAAATATGTAAATCTTGCGGTAAATCAGTGGAAAACAAACATTACCTACCTACCTAAACAATAAAAGAAAAATGTCTAAATATGTTAACATTGCTGATTTATTGAGAAGGTAAAAATGACACCAAAAATAATTGGTGCTTAAGGAACCGCAATTTGCAGAGATGGTTTCATCAGCAAATAAGTTTTGGGGAGACTAATCATAAAGTATTCTTAAAGTGAGCACAGACTTCAAAGATTACAGATATTGGAACTCTGAAATAGAATCAGAAAATACTAAAAAAAACGAAGCAAAATAGGAAGGAAAGAGAAATAAAGCTGATATTTCAGGTCGAAGACACTTTGACAGGTCATGGTTACAAAGACTCATTATTTCTGATGGGGTCAAGGAAAGAGCGTTAACATCGCGGCCCTGTTTCCACCAATCTTTCCACCACCTCACACAAGAAGCACAAGAAGCGCAAGGCAGACGCCGTTGTATGCAGATGCCGAGAAGTGCGTTCAGCTCTGGCTGAACAACTTCTAATCTTGTGTGTGGACTCGATAAGAAGAATACGAAGCAAGTTGCTGCAATCACAAGCAAAGCCCATCAGCTTTTAACACCTTTACTGCCTCTACTACCTTTGAAAATTCAATATATTGATGAATACTCTCTTGAACTTCAATGGGTGTACGGTCGACAGCATATTGGCCGGTTGCATCAGCCTGGTTCAGCGACTCGAACACTTAGGAACTGTAGGGGTTTCGTTTCCCTTTAATCCACTTCGGGCCCAACTGTCCGAGTTATTCTCTCCCTTGTCGGAGGGTCAAATGGCCACCACTCCACTCGAGCGGTTTCCAAGAGAGAGAATACAACAAAAGGGATTCCCCTAGGTTCTAGACCTCGGAATTATGGTGGGATATGATAAAAGGTTGACTTGACCAGAGTGTGCTGATGAGAGAAAACAGAAACCAAGATGGACTCAAAGCAAGTCTAAAATTTACAGGCTTTATTAAACAATGAGAAATCGAATCTCACCAACACTACATAATACGTGGCTGAACATATGCTTTAAACTAAGAGTATGGAAGGAAAACTATCGGGCACGTCGTAAAACTTACTTTACACAATTTTACTTGCAAGTACACTCCCCCTTTCCCCTTCTTACAATACAATACAATTCAATTTATTGTCATTTGGACCCCTTGAGGTCCAAACGAAATGCCGTTTCTGCAGCCATACATTACAAACAAATAGACCCAAGACACAACATATTTTACATAAACATCCATCACATTGCTGTGATGGAAGGCCAAAAAAACTTTTCTCTCCACTGCACTCCCCCCCCCCGATGTCAGAGTCAAAGTCAAAGCCCCCGGCGGGCGATGGCGATTGTCCCGTGGCCATTTAAGCCACGCCGGGTGATGCAAGGCCGCACACCGGGTTCTTGATGTTAGAGCCCCCGGCGTGCGCTCGCAAACTCCCGCGGCCATTCCAAGCCGCGCGGGGCGATGATGTAAGGCCCCGCTCCAGGAGCTCTTCAACCCCGCAACTCGGGCGGGAGAAGTCGCCGTTGCGGGAGCCCTGAAAAGCGGTCTCCCTCCAGGGACCCGCGGGCTCCCGGTGTCACTGTCCGCCAAACCCGCAGTTGCAGCCACCGAATCTCCGGGGGTCGGGCCGCAGCAGCATCCACCACAGCTCCACCCGCTCTGGACTCGGCCAGCTCCGCGACAGTGAGGTGAGTAGTCGGCAACACAGCCCCCGGTTTTCCTGTTGGAGGCCGCTCCTCGTTGCAGCCCCAACGACAACGGAGACCCGACAAAGAAAAGGTCGGGTCTCCCGTGCAGGGAGAGATTTAAAAGTTACCCCCAACCCCCCCACACCACCCCCACCCCCCCACACACATACCCCAACAAAAATAACAAAAACTACATTAAAACATAGACATAAAATAATAAAAACGCAGACGGACTGCAGAGGCCGCTGCAGACGAGAGTCGCGCCGCCTACCGGATGTGAGCCTGTGTGCCGCCTACGGGATGAGGTTGAGAGAAGCTCACATCCGGTAGGCGCCGCCTACCGGATGTGAGCTTCTCTCAACCTCTATCCTATTTCGGGAACTTCACCAGGTCACCGGGATACTTACAGCTAGGTTGATGCAGGCTCACGAGCCGTCCAGCAGAGCAGAAAGAGAGCGAGTTCTGGCTTGACTCCGGCTTTTATACCTGAGTTTCCTTTGAAACCCCCAGGTGGTCCTCTGGATAAAAGGGTTCTTTTGATGATTCCCAGTTTCGATCTGGCATGAACAATAGGCTTCCGATGATAAGGGGTTTGCTGATGTCATGATCCCTCAGCCTGATCGTTATCCCATCGCCTGGATGGGCTCCCATTGTCCCGATGGATGGGTCATCCACGATGGTGATTGTGCTTGCTGCTGGCCTGTTCACCACCGTCTGCTGAGGCTCGGTTCCTTCCTTTGTGTTTCCAAGATAATCTTGTTATCTCCGTCTCAGCCTTTCCTGTTCACACCATTCGCATAACCATATAATATAACCATATAACAATTACAGCACGGAAACAGGCCATCTTGACCCTTCTAGTCCGTGCCAAACACGTATTCTCCCCTAGTCCCATATACCTGCGCTCAGACCATAACCCTCCATTCCTTTCCCGTCCATATAACTATCCAATTTATTTTTAAATGATAAAAACGAACCTGCCTCCACTACCTTCGCTGGAAGCTCATTCCACACAGCCACCACTCTCTGAGTAAAGAAGTTCCCCCTCATGTTACCCCTAAACTTCTGTCCCTTAATTCTCAAGTCATGTCCCCTTGTTTGAATCTTCCCTACTCTCAGTGGGAAAAGCTAATCCATGTCAACTCTGTCTATCCCTCTCATCATTTTAAAGACCTCTATCAAGTCCCCCCTTAACCTTCTGCGCTCCAAAGAATAAAGCCCTAACTTGTTCAACCTCTCTCTGTAACATAGTTGCTGAAACCCAGGCAACATTCTAGTAAATCTCCTCTGTACTCTCTCTATTTTGTTGACATCCTTCCTATAATTAGGCGACCAAAATTGTACACCATACTCCAGAATTGGCCTCACCAATGCCTTGTACAATTTTAACATTACATCCCAACTTCTATACTCAATGATCTGATTTATAAAGGCCAGCACACCAAAAGCTTTCTGTACCACCCTATCTACATGAGATTCCACTTTCAGGGAACTGTGCACAGTTATTCCCAGATCCCTCTGTTCACCTGCATTCTTCAATTCCCTACCATTTACCATGTACGTCCTATTTTGATTTGTCCTGCCAAGATGTAGCACCTCACACTTATCAGCATTAAACTCCATCTGCCATCTTTCAGTCCACTCTTCCAACTGGCATAAATCTCTCTGTAGACTTTGAAAATCTACTTCATTATCCACAACCCCACCTATCTTAGTATCATCTGCATACTTACTAATCCAATTTACCACACCATCATCCAGATCATTGATGTACATGACAAACAACAGTGCACCCAACACAGATCCCTGTGGCACCCCACTAGTCACTGGCCTCCAACCTGACAAACAACCATCCACCATTACTCTCTGGCATCTCCCATTCAGCCACTGTTGAATCCATCTTGCAACTCCACCATTAATACCCAACCATTGAACCTTCTTAACCAACCTTCCATGAGGAACCTTGTCAAAGGCCTTACTGAAGTCCATATATACAACATCCACTGCTTTACCCTCATCAATTTCCCGAGTAACCTCTTCAAACAATTCAAGAAGATTAGTCAAACATGACCTTCCAGGCACAAATCCATGTTGACTGTTCCTAATCAGACCCTGTTTATCCAGATGCTTATATATATTATCTCTAAGTATCCTTTCCATTAATTTGCCCACCACTGACGTCAAACTAACAGGTCTATAATTGCTAGGTTTACTCTTAGACCCCTTTTTAAACAATGGAACAACATGCTCAGTACGCCAATCCTCCGGCACTATTCCCGTTTCTAATGACATTTGAAATATTTCTGTCATAGCCCCTGCTATTTTGTACACTAACTTCCCTCAATGTCCTAGGGAATATCCTGTCCGGACCTGGAGACTTATCCACTTTTATATTTCTCAAAAGTGTCAGTACTTCCTCTTCTTTGAATCTCATAGTTTCCATAGTTACTCTACTTGTTTCCCTTACCTCACATAATTCAATATCCTTCTCCTTGGTGAATACTGAAGAAAATAAATTGTTCAATATCTCCCCCATCTCTTTTGGCTCTGCAGATAGCTGTCCACTCTGACTCTCTAATGGACCAATTTTATCCCTCGTTATTCTTTTGCTATAATATAGCTGTAGAAACCCTTTGGGTTTACTTTCACCTTACTTGCCAAAGCAACCTCATATCTTCTTTTAGCTTTTCTAATTTCTTTCTTAAGATTCTTTTTACATTCTTTATACTCCTCAAGCACCTCATTTACTCCATGCTGCCTATAATTATTGTAGATCTCCCTCTTTTTCCGAACCGTGTCCAATTTCCCTTGAAAACCATGGCTCTTTCCGATTTTTACTATTTCCTTTCAACCGAACAGGGACATAAAGATTCTGTACTCTTAAAATTTCACCTTTAAATGTACTCCATTTCTCTTCCGCATCTTTCACATAAAACAAAATGTCCCAATTTACTCCTTTTAAATCCTTTCGCATCTCCTCAAAGTTAGCCTTTCTCCAATCAAAAATCTCAACCCTAGGTCCAGTTCTGACCCTCTCCATAATTATATTGAAACTAATGGTATTGTGATCACTGGTCCCGAACTGTTCCCCAACGCATACCTCTGCCACCTGACCCGTCTCATTTCCTAACAGTAGGTCCAGCACCGCCCCTTCTCTAGTAGGTACTTCTATGTATTGCTGCAAAAAACTATCCTGCACACATTTTACAAACTCCAACCCATCCAGTCTATTTACAGAATGTGTTTCCCAGTCTATGTGTGGAAAATTGAAATCTCCCACAATCAATACCTTGTGCTTACTACTAATATCTGCAATCTCCTTACATATTTGCTCTTCCAATTCTCACTCCCCATTTGGCGGTCTATAATACACCCCTATAAGTGTTGCTGCCCCTTTCCCATTTCTCAGTTCCACCCAAATAGCCTCCCTAGACGAGCCCTCGAATCTATCCTTCCAAAGCACTGCTGTAATATCTTCCCTGATAAGCAATGCAACACCTCCACCTCTTGCCCCTCCAATTCTATCACACCTGAAGCAACAAAATCCTGGAATATTTAGTTTCCAATCACAGCCCTCCTGCAACCATATTTCACTGATCGCCACAACATCATACTTCCAGGTGTCAATCCAGGCTCTAAGTTCATCCACCTTTCTTACAATGCTCCTAGCATTAAAATATACACATTTAAGAAACCCACCCTCTCTTATTCTCTGTTTATTGTCTTTTTCTTCTCTCTCCCCTACATTTTGGGTCAGAGTGCTACCATTCTCTGCCTCCTGCCTCACACACTGACTGCTAGCTTTCCCAATTTGAGTCCCTCCCCCCAACCATACTAGTTTAAAGTCTCCCCAGTAGCCTTTGCAAATCTCCCCGCCAGGATATTGGTCCCCCTCGAGTTCAAGTGCAACCCGTCCTTTCTGTACAGGTCGCACCTTCCCCAAAAGAGGTCCCAATGATCCAGAAACTTGAATCCATACCCACTGCACCAGTCCCTCATCCACTCATTTATCCTCCACCTCGCTCCATTCCTACTCTCACTGTCGCGTGGCACAGGCAGTAATCCTGAGATTGTTACCTTTGCAGTCCTTCTCCTTAACTCTCTACCTAGCTCCCTAAATTCTTCTTTCAGGATCTCTTCTCCTTTTTTACCTATGTCGTTGGTACCTATATGTACCACAACTTCAGGCTCCTCTCCCTCACATTTCAGGATTTCTTGGACCCGTTCAGACACATCCCTGACCCTGGCACCAGGGAGGCAAACTACCATCCGGGTCTCTTGTCTGCGTCCACCGAATGGCCTATCCGACCCCCTGACTATAGAGTCCCCTATTACAATTGCCCTCCTCTTCTTTTCCTTACCCTTCTGAGCAACAGGACCGGTCTTTATGCCAGAGGCCCGGCCGCTGTCGCTGCCCCCAGGTAGGCTGTCTCCCCCACCCTTACTCAAACATGAGTACTTATTTTCAAGGTGTACAGCCACCGGGGTACTCACCAGTCCCTGCCTCTGCCCGTTGCCCTTCCTAACTGTGACCCAGATTTCTGTCTCCCGTGGTCTTGGAGTGACCACCTCCCTGTAACTCCTATCTATGACCTCCTCGCTCTCCCTGAGCAGACAGAGGTCATCGAGTTGCTGTTCCAGGTTCCTAACACGGTCCCTTAGGAGCCCCATCTCGATGCACCTGGCGCAGATGTGGACGTCTGGATGGCACTCAGACTCCATGACCTCCCACATCTGACATCCAGAACAGTAAACTGCCCTGGCCCTCATTCTCCCCCTTAACCGAATACAATAAAGCCTTACCCGGGATACAAGCTAATCAGCTGCTTCCTCTAGTCCTGTAACGGCTGCTTCCTCTAGTCCGTTCGACCAATCAGAGGCTTCCACCAGCCCCCTTAATTTGAAGTGTGATCTGCGAATGGAACGTTGCAGATTTTGATAGTCCTCCCTCTGTAACGGCTCCCGGGCCTCTGTTGAAACAAGCCCCGCGATGGTTTTTTTTTAACTCACCACACGAAGGTCGCTCCTCCCTCTGTAACAGCTCCCGGGCCTATGTTGAAACAAGCCCCGCGATGGTTTTTTTAACTCACCACACGAAGGTCGCTCCTCCCTCTGTAACGGCTCCCGGGCCTCTGTTGAGACAAGCCCCGCGATGGGTTTTTTAACTCACCACACGGAGGTCGCTCCTCCCTCTGTAACGGCTCCCGGGCCTCTGTTGAAACAAGCCCCGCGATGGTTTTTTTTTAACTCACCACACGAAGGTCGCTCCTCCCTCTGTAACAGCTCCCGGGCCTATGTTGAAACAAGCCCCGCGATGGGGTTTTTAACTCACCACACGAAGGTCGCTCCTCCCTCTGTAACGGCTCCCGGGCCTCTGTTGAGACAAGCCCCGCGATGGGTTTTTTAACTCACCACACGGAGGTCGCTCCTCCCTCTGTAACGGCTCCCGGGCCTCTGTTGAGACAAGCCCCGCGATGGGTTTTTTAACTCACCACACGAATGTCGCTCCTCCCTCTGTAACGGCTCCCAGGCCTCTCGGGTGATGTAATGCCCAGGCCCACAGACAGGTTTGAAACTGTTTCTTCATTTGTGGATTGGGTATTTTCCCCTTTGCAGCCAGCCAGTCTGTTTTAAAATGTCCATGTCCTTATCCGAGTTCTTCCATTATTTTGGAGGATTTGCCCCAATAACTTACAGAACAGAGATTACAGAGAATAGTAGGCACTACCCGGTCCATCACGGGTACTGACCTTCCGCCATCGAAGAGATCTATAGGAGGCTCTGCCTCATAAAAGGAGCCATCATCATCAGAGACCCACACCACCCTGGCCACACACTCCTACCACTCTTCCCACCAGGAAGAAGTTTCAAGAGTTTGAAAACTGTGATTACGAGTTCAAGAAGAGTTTCTTCCCAACCACCGTCAGGCTCTTAACTACACTTCTATGATTTCTCATTGTTTACACTAAGGACAAATAACAATACTAAGGTTAGTATTGTTATTAATTCATTGATATATTTTTTTAATTTATTTTTTATATGTTATCTGTGTGAATCATGTTTACAAATCTGTTACACTGTGGCAAGAAAATATGTCATTGTCTGCTTGTAAAAATGAAACATTCCTGACATTTGATTGGCATGAACCAGCCCATTGTGCAAAACATCAACTCGAGGTGGCCACGGTGGCACAGCGGTAGAGTTGCTTCCTTACAGCGCTTGCGGCATCGGAGACCCGGGTTCGGTCCCGACTACAGGTGCTATCTGTACGGAGGTTGTATGTTCTCCCCATGACCACATGGGTTTTCTCCGAGATCGTTGGTTTCCTCCCACACTCCAAAGACATACAGGTATGTAGGTAAATTGGCTTGGTAAATGTAAACATTGTGTGTAGGATAGTGTTAAAATGCAGGGATCGCTGGTCGGTGCGGACCCGGTGGGCCGAATGGCCTGTTTCCACACCGTATCTCTAAACTAAACTACACTCGACTTCCTCTGCATGTACGGTACATACAGTGCACATTCCCAGCATTTTCTATTCCAGCTTTGAACAGCTGTTAATATTACGATCTTTTCTACCATTCATTTGAAATCTGACTTATTTTCGGTGGGAATAAATTAGATATGATATTAAATATTAAAAAGAATAGTTTGACTTCCTCATGGTGCCTCTCACCATATCATGCTAGGATGAGTTCAGGAATTGTTTGCAATCTGTGGCGTTGCTGGTCATTTTATTTTAGTTGCAGACTCAACTGTAAAATAATCTTTCTTATGATCACAGATAAAAGCAACTGCTTCTTTTTCTTTATGATGGACTTAGAAATTGCCATCATCAGTTCATCCCTGACTTCTTTTCAACATAGTGTACCAACAAGTGTAGAGATTCACAGAATGGCACACTGCACCACATCACATCCCCAATCTGGAATCTGACCGTAGGTAACAAAGGATGCCCTCTCTCTCCGTCTCTCCCCCACCCTAGTCGTTGTACAAGTTTCATTGTCATCCTGGTAAGTTTCATTGGCTGTAACTCGTTTTCACCTAGCCCACAGCTAACATTGGACTGCTTCCTTTATCATTGTTACTTTCTTGTATATCTTTCATTCATTTGTTTTATATCTCTCTATATCACCGACAATATCTCTCATTTCCTTTTCCAATGTCTCTCAGTCTGAAGAAGGGTCTCGACATGAATCATCACCTATTCCTTTTCTCCGGAGATGCTGTCTGACCCGCTGAGTTACTCCAGCATTTTGTGTCTAAATTTGGATTCTTATAGTTCTCAGTTACATGGATGCCAGATAGCAGATAGGTGCAGGTTGCGGAGGTCAATAGTGGTGGGAGGCCTTTTGTTTTTTCCCATTGGTTTGAAGGCAAATAGAAATAATGAAATAATGAGCATATGCTACCCCAACAGCAAAGTCCAATCCACCCAATTTACAAAAGTGAAAAGGAATACCAGGAGCAGATTATACTTTTATTGCAGAGTAAGAGTGTATGCCATGATATTTGTGTATTCTTGACTGCTTTTAAAATGTCTTTGGGTCTATATATCACACTAGACTAAGCGGGACCCGTTGGGTCCCAGGTTCACATGGGAGGGCTGGTCCCCCAATGCAATATGCCACCTCTCCACCAATTCCAATATTTCTGGAGCGCTAGTATGGGTGTTGTGGGCCGAAGGGACTGGTTTCCAGAGGGCTGGAATAGACATTGTGGGCCGAATGGATTCTTGGGCTGACAGCTCAGTTACTCAGGCCTGGCAGCTCAATCACTCAGGCCTGGCGGGCTGGCAGCTCAGAAACTGCCAGAAATTCTGCCCAAATCAGGTGAGAGATTCTGTGAGAGAGAAGGGGGAGAGGGTGGAGACATGTCAATTTTAGACATTTTTCATCTTTTTCTACAGATCACAGCAATGAAGGAGGAAAGTCTATCCTGGAGTGGATCTCACAGGGAGCCAATGAAGGGAGGGAGAAAAATACTGTGGTGAGGTTTAATACTTACAGGGGGAATACTAACTGATGGGCCGAAGGGAGTCCTCCTGGGCGAGGACAGGCCTGATGGACCAAAAGGACTTAAAAAAAAAACCTGTGTGAAATCTCAGTGAAAGGCACTTTTTCTGAACTATTCCAGGCCTGGAATGGGCCTTTTGGGCCAAAATGCTCCTCCTGGCTAATACGGGCATTTGGCGGGCAAAATTGACTGATTTCTGGGCTAATAGGGGCCTTGTGGACTGAAAAGAGTGGTTTCAGGTAGGCCAAAGGTGGGCTTGGAGTTGACTCATTCACTCATGGCTGGTGGGCTGGCAGTTCACTCATGCTGGTGGGCTCACACCCACACACACCCTCCATCACACACATACCCTCCATCTCACACATGCAATCCATCACACACACACTCACAGCCACACACACAGACACCCTTCATCACACTCACACACCATCACACATACATACACAACCACACACAGACACCCTCCACCTCACACCACACACACTCACACACACACAATCCATCACACACTCACAGCCACACACAGCGAACCTCCGTCTCACACACACTCACTCACACACACTCACTCACACACTCTCACATATACGACAGTAAAACACTCTTGAATCTACTCACATGGCTGAGCGCTTCCTCTCCACTGAGCGGGATGTGTGGAGTGAGTGGGTCTTCCAGAGTGGCGGGACTTCAGGAGTGAGCTGAACCTTTGGATCAAGCAGAACGCAGTGCCAACAATCAAATCCATTGCATTTCAAGTCAAGCACAGTTGGTGCAGGGCCAACCACACACACTAACACTCACATTCACACACTCACACCCTCTACCTCACACACACACATACATACACACAC
The DNA here is from genome assembly GCF_010909765.2 of Amblyraja radiata. Lineage (NCBI taxonomy): Eukaryota > Metazoa > Chordata > Chondrichthyes > Rajiformes > Rajidae > Amblyraja > Amblyraja radiata. The sequence continues at coordinate 33,774,454 of NC_045982.1, forward strand.
ACACACCCTCCACTTCACACTAACACACATACACACACACACACTCTCTTTCACATACACACGCACTCTCTTTCACACACACACACACACACACACACACACACACACACACACACACACACACACACACACACACACACACACACACACACACACACACACACACACACACACACACACACACACTCTCTCTCTCTCTTACTCACACACACAGTATCTTACTCACACGTACATACACTCACACACACACTCACATACACACTGACTCACCCACCATATATATGACAGTGAAACCTTTTTCAATCTAATCACACGGCTGAGCGTGACCTCTCCACTGTGGGACTTCCAAAGCCAGCGGCACTTACGCAATCAGCATGACATCTGCACTCAGCGGAACGTATGCAATCAGCGCAACCAGTCCACAGCGGAACTTACGCAATCAGCGTGACCTGTCCACTCAGCGGAACATGGAATGAATGGGAAATTGGGCTAAACACAGTGGGGGCTAACAAATAATTTCTTCCTTCCAAACACAGTGGAGGCTAACAAATTATTTATTCCTTCCAAACACAGTGGGGGCTAACAAATCATTTATTCCTTCCAAACAAAGTGGGGACTAACAAAGCATTTCTTCCTAACCAAGCACAGTGAGGGCTAACAAAGCATTTCTTCCCTCCAAACACAGTGGGGGCTAACAAAGCATTTCTTCCTTCCAAACACAGTGGGGGCTAATAAAATCATTACTTCCTTCCAAACACAATGGGGGCTAACAAATCATTTATTCCTACCAAACACAATGGGGCTAACAAAGCATCTATTCCTTCCAGACACAGTGGGGGCTAACAAAGCATTTCTTCCTCGCAAGCACAGTGGGGGGCTAACAAAGCAGTTCTTCCTTCCAAACACAGTGGGGGCTAACAAAGCATTTCTTCCTTCCAACACAATGAGGGCTAACAAATCATTTATTCCTTCCAAACACAGTGGGGGCTAACAAATCATATATTCCTTCCAAACACAATGGGGGTTAACAACGCATTTATTCCTTCATGGAAACATAGAACATAGAAAATAAGTGCAGGAGGAGGCCATTTGGATCTTCGAGCCAGCACCGCCGTTCATTGTGATCATGGCTGATCGTCCCCATTCGATAACTCGTGTCTGCCTTCTCCCCATATCCCTTGATTCCACTAGCCCCATAGAGCTCTATCTAACTTTGGCCTCCACTGCCCTCTGTGGCAGGGAATTCCACCAATTCACAACCCTCTGGGTGAAAAAGCTTTTTCTCACCTCAGTCTTAAATGGCCTTTCTTTTATTCTAAGACTGAGCCCCCTGGTTTTGGACTCGCCCAACATTGGAAACATTTTTCCTGCATCTACCTTGTCCAGTCATTTTATAATTTTATATTTTTCTATAAGATCCCGCCTCATCCTTCTAAACTCCAGTGAATACAAGCCTAGTCTTTTCAATATTTACTCATATGACAATCCCGCCATCCCTGGGATCAAACTCCTGAACCTACGCTGCACTGCCTCAATCACAAGGATGTTCTTCCTCAAGTTAGGAGACCAAAACTGTACACAATAGTCCAGATGTGGTCTTACCAGAGCCATAGACAACTGCAGAAGAACCTCTTTACTCCTATACTGAAATTATCTTGTTAAGAAGGCCAACATTCTATTAGCTTTCTTCACTGCCTGCTGTACCTGCACGCCAACTTTCAGTGACCAGTGTACAAGGACACCCAGGTCTCGCTGTACCTCCCCCTTACCTAACCTAACCCCATAGATATAATAATATGCCCCCTTGTTTTTGCCACCAAAGTGGATAACCTCACATCTATCTATATTATACTGTACCTGCCATGCATCTGCCTACTCACTCAACCTGTCCAGGTCACCCAGCAACCTCCTTCCAAACCTTCCAAACACAGTGGGACTAACAAAGCATTTCTTCCTCGCAAACGCAGTGGGGCTAACGAAGCATTTATTGCAAGCACATTAAGGACTAACGAATCATCATTTATTGCAACCACATTGCAGGGTTACAAATAATTTATTGCAAGCACATTAAGGGTCAATCAATCATTATTCAATGCAAGCACAGTGGGGGCTAACAAAGCATTTATTGCAAGCACATTGTAGACTCACAGTTCAGTGGCCTACAGTTCAGTTGACACAGTTCAGTAGACTCACAGTGTAGAATCACAGTTGTGGACTCTTCCTCACGATCTTCCAGAGTGACTGACTCATGTCTGGCATCCAGGGCTTTATACTCCTGCACCCCCCTCCCCCCCCCTCCCCCTGGAAGGGGCGTTACCTTCATCATGATGATTGACAGGCGAGAGGACCAGTTAGCTAATCTCAAAACATTTTAAACATTCATAACTTTTTTTATTTTTCAGCGATCGGAAAATCCTTGGGATTGCTGCAGCAGAGGAGGACTGTGAGTAATATGGTGAAAAATCATAGCGATATAGGGTAATGTGTTTCCTAAAATCAATTAACAACCTAGACAAGAAGTGGTCAAGATGAGACTTTTAGTATAATAATAGAGGTGAAGCCAGTGACAAATTGCAAGCTGCTGTAACTCACCGAGTACATTTCCTTCACAGTTGTATCCCGAGGGCTCACAGAACTTTGTAAAACATTCAATAGAAAGTGCGCATAAATTACATGTGCAAATAATGAGAGAAAATGTATCCCTGTTCTGTTACAATTTGATTAACGGAATTGATTGAAAGATGTGGCATGAAAATTGGCCCTTCGGCCCACCGAGTCCCCACCGACCATTTATCCCCCGTTCATATTGGTTCTATGTCATCCCACTTTCTCATCCCTGTACAATAAGGGATATTTTACAGAGGTGAGTTAACAAACCCGCACGTCTTTGGGATGTGGCAGGAGCACCTGTAGGAAACCCACGAGGTTACAGGGAAAACGTGCAAACTCCATTTATTTGTGTTGCACTCAACATTTATTAACAAGACAAAGTACACATACAAACAAGATATACAAATCACACAGAAGCTGTCAGCATCACATCAGATCATCCTAGAGTTCTGTCGCAGAAGCATCAGATTCGCAGGCACCCAAGCAAGCCCATCATATTTGATCCTACTTAATATATAGTCACCCATTATGTTAAACCAGACACTTGTATTCCACTTGAAGAACTTATTTTGTCATTGATCGCCCCAATGTATGGACTTTTACACAGTCACAATCATGTCTGTACATATGGTTCCAAACATGCGTGTACAGTACCAATCAAACTCCTACCCTCCACTGGGGCTATGGAGAAATCGTGTCCTTGATCAGTCTTGGCAGTTGTAGTAATACATAATGTCCACATAATATTGAAAGCATCAGTCCTTAACTGGAGTTTAGCTGTTATACTTTCCATCAAATATACACTTTACAAAGAGAAGATTAGAGGTTAGAGATACAGCGTGGAAAGAGGCCCTTTGGCCCACCGAGTGTGTGTGACCTGCCATCACCTGTACACTGGTTCTATCCTACACACTCGGGACAGTTCACAGAAGCTAATTATCCTGCAAACCCGCACGTCTTTGGGATGTGGGAGGAAGCAGGAGCACCGGGAGGAAACCCATGAGGTCACAGGGAGAACATGCAAACACCACACAGAGCGCATCCAAGGTTAGGAATCGCTAGTGCTGTGAGGCAGCAGCTCTATTGTACCGTCCCATGTGTCTGACCAGGCAGAGGTTATGTGGAGCTTTCAAACAACATTACACAGAGCATGGTGGTAAACATATCACCAGGAATATTAACATGATTCTGATAATTAATGACATTTCTCTTTAGCACTTTGACCGGGTGCCCTGGGACATTGTAAACGTTTTGGAATGTAACAAATGACTCTGATTTGTAGTGCTTCTTAAAATGATATGACATTTTTAAATTGTTTACTACATGTTGGTATCGTGGTGGTGTACAGAGACCAAGAATCCAGAGGAGACCATTAGATATATCAGTTCATGCCATGTTTATATGACAGTTATGGGTTCGTTCTGCTCGCCATTTAGAATTGTTATTGGCACGATAGTTTACTGCTTGGCTGACCGAATAACAGTGAATAGAGCTGGAGTACTTTACAACAGAAAGGCAGATTCATAATAGCTGTTGGATTATTGATAAATAAATGGAGTGAATAATAGCCCATCACTATGTTGGATGGTGACAGTGTGAAAGCCCACGGTCATTTTATTTAGTACAGCGCACAATGTCCGTGCCGAACCTGGTGCCAAGTTAATATCCTCTTTCATAAATTCATAAATGATAGGAGCAGAATTAGGCCATTCGTCCCATCAAGTCTAATAATAATAATAATGGATGGGATTTATATAGCGCCTTTCTAATACTCAAGGCGCTTTACATCGCATTATTCATTCACTCCTCAGTCACACTCGGTGGTGGTAAGCTACTTCTGTAGCCACAGCTGACCTGGGGCAGACTGACGGAAGCGTGGCTGCCAATCTGCGCCTACGGCCCCTCCGACCACCACCAATCACTCACACACATTCACACACAGGCAAAGGTGGGTGAAGTGTCTTGCCCAAGGACACAACGACAGTATGCACTCCAAGCAGGGATTCGAACCAGCTACCTTCCGGTTGCCAGCCGAACACTTAGCCCATTGTGCCATCTGCCGTCCCGCGTCTACTCCGCCATTCAATCATGGCTGATCTATCTCTCCCTCCAAACCCCATTCTCCTGCCTTCTCCCCATAACCCCTGACACCTGTACTAATCAAGAATCTATCTATCTCTGTATTAAAACATCAGTTAACATGGCACTATGAAAGGCATGGACTCGGTGGGCCTGTAGCCGCGCTATATCTCTAAACTAAACTAAACTCCCCGGCACTTGTACTAATTAATAAACTATCTGCTCTGCCTTAATGATACCCACTGACCTGACCTCCACAGCCTTCAGTGGCAAAGAATTCCACAGATTCACCACCCTCTGACTAAAGAAATTCCTCCTCATCTACTTCCTGAAGGTACGTCCTTTTTTCTGAGGCCCTTAGGTCCTAGACCCTCCCAATGGTCGAATATCCTCTGCACATCCACTCTATCAGGGCAAGAGGGGCAGAGTGGGGGCGGGGAGACTTATTCCTGTACTCTTCCTGCACTTAAATGATATCCCTCCATTCCCAACAACTCATCAGACATAGGAGCAGAAGTAGGCCATTTGGCCCATCCAGTCTATTCAATCATGGCTGATTGATCTTTTCCTCTCAATCCCATTCTCGTGCCTTCTCCCCATAACCCTTGACACCAGTACTAATCAAGAACCTGTCAATCTCTGCTTTTGAAATACCCATTGACTAGGTCTCCACAGCCGCCAGTGACAAATAATTCTACACATGATTTACCAGCCGCTGACTAAAGACATTTCTCCTCATCTCCTTTCTGAAGGTACGTCAATTTATTCTGATTCTGTGCTCACCGGTGCTTGACTCTCCCACTAGTGGAAACATTCTCTCCACATCCACTCTATCCAAGCCTTTCACTATTCGTTACCTTTCAATGAGGTCCCACCTCATCCTTCTAAACTCCAGCGAGTACAGGCCCAGTGCCGTCAAATGCTCATCATCCCACTCATTCCTGGGATCATTCTTCTAAACCTCCTGTGGACCCTCACCAAGTCTAGCACATCCTTCCTCAGATATGGTGCCCAAATCTGCTCTCTCTTTCTTTCTTCCTCTCTCCCCTTTCTCTGTTAAAAGTTAAAACCCGCTCTATTTCTAATATTTTCCACCTCTGATCAAAATTCATAAATCCTGAAATGTTGACTGAATTTCTTTCACCGGAGACCCCAGTAGTTTTTCAGCAACATCCTTTTTATTTCTGAATCCAATAATTGCAGCAATTTATTTTCATTCAAAAAAAGCAAATGGAGTTTACTCAAAAGCTGAATATACATCTTGATAATGTTTTTTCCTGGAGAGTGGAAGCATTTGCAGAGACTTACCGCAGTTGGGTTCTGCATTTATTCATATCTGCTTTTAATTTTGTGTGTAATATATACTTTGCAGACTTCCAATAAGTGTTGTCTATTTGGATTCACATATCTTAAATAGTGGCACAGTGGCGCAGTGGGTAGAGTTGCAGCCTCACAGCGCCAGGGACCCAGGTTCAATCCTGACTATGGGTGCTGTCACTGTGGAGTTTGTACGTTCTTCCCGTGATCTAATGGGTGTTCTCCGGGTGCTCCCGTTTCCTCCCACACTCCAAAGACGTGCAGGTTTGTAGGTTAATGGGAACCTGTAAATTGCTCCCAGTCTGTAGGGAGTGGATGGAAGAATGGGATAAAGTAGAATAAGTTTTAAAGGGGTCATTGAGGGCCGGCGTGGACTCGGTTGGCCAAAGGGCTATATTTATATATCATACTGATTGTGGTCTGTTGATGAGGAAGTTGAGGACCCAGTTGCAGAGGGATGCGCAGAGACTCAGTTCCGTGAGCTTGGTAACCAGCTTTTTTGTTAATCAAAAATATGTATTCAAATATTAAAATAATATGTACTGTACAGTAAAAAACAACACACAGCCCACCACCATAATACACGACAAACGATAAACTATTATACAACTATCTTACACTCCTTGTCAAGGATGCATTCAACCCCCCGCGGGGCCCAGCGGTCCCGGAAATTCCCCAGGGTGCCCGTGGAAAGCGCGTAAACCCTCTCTAACACCACTTAGGCACAGATGTAACCCTGGAAAAGGGGCAGGCAGCCGGCTCGGGTAGAGCCCTCCATAGCCTGGCTCCGTGACTCGCAGATGGCCAGCTTGGCCAGGCCCAGGAGCAACCCAACCAGGACATCCTCGGCCTTACCCTCTCCCCTATGCACAGGGTGTGCAAAGATGAGGAAGGTGGGTGAGAAATGTAACCAGAAGGCAAGGAGCAGCCCCTTTAGGTATTGGAGCAGATTCCATATACACATGGTACACAGGCTCTTCCAGCCCACAAAAGTGGCAGGCGGCTGGCGAGTCTGTGAACCGCGAGAGAAACAGGTTGCAGGGAACACCTCGGTGCAGTACCTTCCACCCCAGGCCTCGATGTAGAGGGGGAGAATCCCTGCGTAGATTCCTATGAACTTATGAACATACCCTCTAATCCAGGTGTCATCCTGGTAAAGCAGAAATATATATGACCCCAAAAAAAAGCAAGTGCTATAATTCTTGATTTTACACCTCATCTGTATCTGTAACGCAATGTAAAGATAATGCCATGCCATTCAGGACAACAAGGAGGTTTTCCGAAAAATCCAGGGAGTCAAAGGACAAAGGACAAAGGACATTTATTGTCAAATACACCAATTGGTGTAGTGAAATTTGTCTTGCCATGCAGCACACAGATAAAGATAAGACACAACATTAAAGAATTTAACAATAAACATAAAAAACATCCCCCCACAATGGGTCCCATTATGAGGGAAGGCACAAAGTCCAGTCTCCATCCCCTTGTCCACCCATAGTCGGGTCTATTGAGGCCTCTGCAGTCGCCGCTACGGGGGCCGATGTTACAGGCCCTTCTTCGCCGAGTGAAGGTGCTCCGGCGTCGGGAGAACCCTTTCAGCGACTCGGGGTGCCTGGAACGGCCGCTTCCTTACGGGAATTAGGGAATTTGAAATTGCTGCCAGCTGCACAAAGAAGCATAAACCTAACAAGCACAAATGCAGCTTGACCCAAGTGGCTTCAAGACAGACAGCAACTTGCAGCACCTGGCAATGGTTCTGTCTCGATACTTGCCACCTCAAACTGAATTGATAACTGAGTAAATAAATCTCCTGGAGCTGCATCACAGGGAATTAGTTCCCTCTCATCTGCCCATAATACATAACCTTGTTCCACCATTAATTTGTTGTCATAATCTTTAATCCAACAATTTTTCCAATGTTGTGTTTATGATGATTCCTTGTTCCTTCAGCTCACTGTTAGTGAAAGATAAATCATTGTCTTTGCCTCCTGTCAGTACGTGTCATTTTGCCTTTTTCATGTTCATAAGTTGTAGGAGCTGAATTAGGCCATTTGGCCCATCAAGTCTCCTCTGCCATTCAATGCTGGTTTATTTACAGTATATTTCCCTCTCAATCCCATTCACCTGCCACCGCCCCATAACTCCTGACACCCGTACTAATCAAGAATCTATCGAACTCCACCTTAACAATATCCACTGACTTGGCCTCCACAGCCATCTGTGGCCATGAACTCCACAGATCCACTACGATCCAACGTAGCTGACACGGCCTCACACACCAGTTATACACTGCGGCACGTCACCCAAAACCTCTGTATAAATTACTCTATAATTTACTATATAACTATAATTAAATTAAATACTCCCCTTTCAATGGGAGAAAGTCAAAATATTTGCTATGTGTGCAGAAATAACTGCACTGTTAGGTAGCGGTGGAGTTGCTGCCTCACAGGACAAGTTCAAGTGAGTTTATTGTCATGTGTCCCTTATAGGACAATGAAATTCTTGCTCTGCTTTAGCACACCAGAACATAGTAGGCACGAATCCTGACAACGGGTGCTCTCTGTGCAGAGATGGTACGCTCTCCCTGGGACCTGTGTGGGTTTTTGTCTGAGATCATCTGTTCCCAACAACACTCCAAAGACGTACAGGTTTTTATGTTAATTGGCTTGGAATAAATGTAAATTACCCCCGGTGTGTGTGCGATAGTGTTAGTGATCGCTGGTCGGCACGGACTCAGCGGGCCGAAGGGCCTGTTTCCGCGCCTTATCTCTAGACTTGAACAGGATTAAGTTGAATGATAGTCCTTTAAACCAAAATGGATCATCTGTTAATCATTTACCTATGCAATATATATCTGTAATGTTCAGGGTTAATTACAGGAGATAGACACTAAAAAGACACACAGCATCCATACGTGCTGCCTCACCCGCTGAGTTTCTCCAGCATTTTTGTCTATCTTCGTTTTTTCCAGCATCTGCAGTTCTTTCTTGGACACAAAAAGCTGGAGTAACTCAGTAGGACAAACGGCAACTCTGGAGAGAAGGAATGGGTGACGTTTTGGGTCAAGACCCTTCTTCAGACTGGTTAGGGATAAGGGAAATGAGAGATATAGACGATGTTGTAGCGAGATAAAGACCAATGAATGAAAGATATGCAAAAAAGTAATAATTATAAAGGAAACAGGCCATTGTTAGCTGTTTGTAGGGTAAAAACGAGAAGCTAGTGCGACGGGTGGGGGAGGGATAGAGAGAGAGGGAATGCTGGAGCTACCTGCAGTGAGAGAAATCAATATTCATTACACGAATGGTCTAATCCTCAAATAAATTCACCATTTTATCTTTCTTTCTGATAGTGGATGTTCACAGGCATCTTGCATTTAAATACATTAATGCAGCCCCCATTCCTAGGTCTGATCGTCTACACAGAAGGTAGTATAACGCTGCTATACCTAGGACTGTGACTGACTGTGAGCAAGTTTTCAGACTGACATGGGGTGTAATTATGTGAATGCTGGACATTTCAACGCCCTATGAAATGTCACAAATTTAAATTCCACCTCTTTCCCCAGATTAACTATATTGTTTGTCTTTTGTTACAATTTAGCACAGCCCATTAATATATATTCAGGAGATCATTGTGTACATTGTATACATTGCGTCATCTATTCAGTACCCCAGCTCTCCCCCCCTCCCCACCCTATTTCCGCTCCCCCACCACAGCCCCCCACCACATTCCCCCACCCCCATCCCCACCCCCGTCCCCCACCCCATCCACCAACCCTCCACCCCACCCTCACCTCTGTCAACACCCCCACCCCAACCCCTCCCCCCACCCTCCACCCCACCCCCCACCCCATCCCGATCCCAGCCCCACCCCAGTCCCCCACCCCATCCCCCAACCCCATACCCCACCAGCCACCCATCCCCACTCTGTCCCCACCCCATCCCCCCACCACATCCCCCACCCCGTCCCCCACCCCAGCCCCCACCCCAGTCCCCCACCCCCTATCCCCCACCACCATCCACCAACCCATCACCCACCCCCCACGCGGTCAAACACTCCCACCCCCAACCCATTCCCCCACCCCTATCCCCCACCCCATCCCCTATCCCATCCCCCACCCCATCCCCCAACCCATCCCCCACCCCATCCACCCATCCCCTTCATCCCCACCCCATTCCCCCCTTACACTGAAGATTGACTATATTTATACCTCGCGCTGCTTCGGCAAGACGAGCAGCATAATCAAGGACCATTCTCACCCTGGCTACTCCCTCTTTCCACTTATCAGGCAACTGAATCATCCTACCACAACTCGAGAGCAGTGCTGAACTACTATCTACCTCATTGGTGACCATTGGACAGTCCTTGATCGAACTTTACTGACTTTACCTTGCACTAAACGTTATTCCCTTATCTTGTATCTGTACACTGTGAATGGCTCGATTGTAATCATGTATTGTCTGGTTAGCACACAACAAAAGCTTTTTGCTGCACCTAAGTACACGTAAAAATAGACTAAACTAAACAAAACTAAAGATAGACATAATATGCTGCAGTATCTCAGCGGGTCAGGCAGTATCTCTGTTGTGGGACGTATCACTGATGGGGATGAGTCAGAGTATAGAAGAGAGATCGAGCAACTGTCCATATGGTGCCAGCACAATAATCTGGCCCTCAACACCAGCAAAACCAAGGAACTGATTGTGGCCTTTGGAAGGAGTAGGAGGAGGACCCACAGCCTCGGGTCGATGGTTGAAAGGGTCAAGAGCTTCAAATGCCTGGGTGTGCACATCTCTGAAGATCTTTCCTGGTCCGAGAACACTAATGCAATTATCAAGAAAGCTCATCAGCGCCTCTAATTCCTGAGAAGATTACGGAGAGCCGGTTTGTCAAGGAGGACTCTCTCTAACTTCTGCAGGTGCACAGTAGAGAGCATGCTGACCAGTTGCATCGTGGTTTGGTTCGGCAACTTGAGCGCCCTGGAGAGGAAAAGACTACAAAAAGTAGTAAACACTGCCCAGTCCATCATCGGCTCTGACCTTTCTTCCAGTGAGGGGATTTATCGCAGTCGCTGCCTCAAAAAGACTGGCAGTATCATGAAAGACCCACACCATCCTGGCCACACACTCATCTCCCTGCTACCTTCAGGTAGAAGGTACAGAAGCCTGAAGACTGCAACAACCAGGTTCAAGAATAGCTACTTCCCCTGATGGCTATTAAACCTGGCTCGGACAAAACTCTGATTATTAATAACCCATTATCTGTTATTTGCACTTTATCAGTTTATTTATTCATGTGTGTATATATTTATAATAATAATAATAATAATACATTTTATTTTTGGGCGCCTTTACATTATGTATATGGTCACACTTATCTGTTTTGTAGTAAACTATGTTCTATGTGTTGAAGCAAAACAAGAATTTCATTGTCTTATACAGGGACACATGACAATAAACTCACTTGAACTTGAACTTGAAAAGGAACAGGTGACTTTTTGGATCGAGACCCTTCTTCAGAATCAATAAGAAGAATGGTCTGAGCGCAGGTATATGGGACTAGGGGAGATTATGTGTTCGGCACGGACTAGAGGGGTCGAGATGGCCTGTTTCCGTGCTGTAATTGTTATATTATATGGACGCAAAAGGTCACCTATTATTTTTCTGCAGAAATGCTGCCTGACCCGCTAAGTTACTCCAGCACTTTGTGTCTATCTTCAATTAGATTTATTTTGTACAGTAAATGCAGATGGTGATTACAGACACATTTGAGAGTGATGACATGTGGAAGACCCATGCAGAGAGACGAGTCATAAACTATCAACCCAACATGAATCGTGTGATTCCATCAGAATAATCATAACAATGCCCCGGTTTGATCCTGACCTCGGGTGCTATCAATGTGGAGTTTGTACGTTCTCCCTGTGATTGTGCAGGTTTTCTCCAAGTTTCCTCCCACATCCCTGGAATTTAGAAGGATGAGAGGGGAAATTATAGAAACACTAGACTAAGTGGGACCCGTTGGGTCCCAGCATCACACGGGAGGGCTGGTCACCAACGCAATATTCTACCTCTCCACCAATTCCAATATTGCTCGCCAGTGGGGGGGGGGGGGGGGGGGCCTTTCTGTTGATCTAGTATGGGTGTTGCGGGCCGAAGGAACTGGTTTTCAGAGGGCTAGTATAGACATTGTGGGCCGAATGCATTCTTGGGCTGGCAACCAACTGTTGCAACAATTTTAAAAGCCAAGCCAAGGCAAACAATTTAGCTGCAGCCACCCGCATCCAAAATTTATTTTGTGAACACAAACATTTAAAAAAGACGAAGCAAACAATTGGGCAGCAGCCACTCGACAACCAAAATTCATTTTGTGAGCACAAACTTTTTAAAAAGGCGAGGCACGCAATTGGGCAGCAGCCACCCGACAACCAAAATTCATTTTGTGAACACAAACATTTTTAAAAGGCGAGGCAATCAATTGGGCAGAGTCACCCGACAACCAAAATTCATTTTGTGAACACAAACTTTTTTAAAAGGCAAGGCAAACAATTAGGCAGCAGTCACCCGACAACCAAAATTCATTTTGTGAACACAATCTTTTAAAAAAGGCGAGGCAAACAATTGGGCAGCAGCCACCTGACAACCAAAAATCATTTTGTGAACACAAACCTTTTAAAAAGGCGAAGCAAACAATTGGGCAGCAGCCACTTTACAGCCGCATCGAGGGGACTCACCGTGGAGTAGACGTGCGTTCAATGTTTTTTGCAGCTCAGAGAGCCATGACCCTCTTGCTTCCTGGGTCTGGCAGAGACTGAGTGAGCGACTACACTTCCGGGTTTTATAGTCCCTCCCCCCAGCAGAGAATGGCTAATTTTATTAAAACATTAATATCTCTCTGATTTTTCATCGATGGGAAAAATCCTCCAGTCCCGGAAGGCGGAGGGGGGCTCTGCGTGAGGTGGCCAAAAATGACGGCCATAGGTGGCGGCGTTTTCTCGGAAATCGCAGCACAGTGGGCCAAAAGCGGTCAAGATCAGACTTTTAGTAATATAAATATACAATTCTTGAGGGATTGGACAGGCTAGATACAGGAAAAATGTTGCCCATGTCGGGGGAGTCCAGAAACAGGGGGGCACAGTTTAAGAATAAGGGGTAGACCATTTAGGACTGAGACGAGGAAAAACCTTTTCACCCAGAGAGTTGTGAATCTGTGGAATTCATTGCCACAGAAGGCAGTGGAGGCCAATTCACTGGAATGGGAGAATGGACAGGTCTGAGAGGCGATTTAGAAGAGCATTATAAAGGGCCTGTCCCACTTACACGATTTTTTCGGTGACTTGCCGGCACCCGTCATAGTCGCAGCAGGTCTCCGAAAATTTTCAACATGTTGAATATCCTGCAGCGACCAGAAAAATCCAGCGGCGACCAGAAAATCCAGTGGCGACCATACAGGTGTCACCCCGCGACCATACAGGCATCACCCCGCGACATGTCGCCTGTATGGTCGTGAGTAATTGCACAAAGAGGCAATTCTGGTCCCTTTTTCTGGTCGCCGCTGGATTTTGAACATGTTGAAAATTTTCGGAGGCCTGCTGCGACTACGACGGGTACCAGCAAGTCGCCGAAAAAAATCGTGTAAGTGGAACAGGCCCTTAAAAGTAAGAAAAAAATGCAGTTGTTGGAGTAAAGATGTAAAAGATTGGAGCAGTTGTAATGTATGATTGCAGGTCCTTTTCTGTGACCAGCACACACAGGGTACGCCTGGGCTGGTCCGTCAACAACAGCTGCATTGTCCCTGTTACAAGAAGTTTATTCATGTGACTATGTTCTGGCCACTTTTGCAACAGTGTTCAGTGTCAGAAAGTTCTAGAAGAAGGCTGCTGAAATTGTACAGTTACCATCTGACTTTACAAGCTTTTTCATAACTTAAATAACTTTTAAACATTATTGACGAGTCACTACATCTCAGAGAGTGAAACTGTGAAACACTGAGACAGGCCCAACATGAATCACGCAAAAATCCATCTGGACTTTAGACTTTAGAGATACAGTGCCCTTCGGCCCACCGAGGTAGATAAGGTGGTAAAAAAGGCGTTTGGCACATTGGTATTCATCAGTCAGAGTATTGAGTATAGCGGTTGGGAGGTCATGCTGCAGTTGTATAAGACGTTGGTGAGGCCACATTTTGAATATTGTGATCAGTTTGGGCACCATGTTATAGGAAATATATTGTCAAGCTGGAAAGGGTACAGAGAGGATTTATGTGAATCAGGACTGGAGGGTGCGAGCTATAGGGAGAGGTTGAGTAGGCTGAGACTATTGCTTGGAACCCAGGAGGATGAGGGGAGATCTTATAGAGGTGTACGAAATCATGAGGAATAGATCGGTTAGATGCACAGAGTCTCTTGCTTAGCGTCAGTGAATCGAGGACCAGACGACTTTGGTTTAAGGTGAAGGGGAGAAGGGGAGAAGATTTATTAGGAATCTGAATGGGTTACCTTTTCACACAAAGGGTGGTGAGTGTGTGCCAGAGGAGATAGTTGAGGCAGGGACTATCCCAACATGGCAGATGCAGTTTAATGTGGATAAATATGAGGTTATTCACTTCGGTGGCAAAAACAGGATATCTAAATTTGTATTTATTTTTTATTTATTTATTTATTTATTCCGAACAAGTAAAGACATTAACGACATTAATATTAACAAAATCGAAATTATCAAACAATTGGGCATTACAATCAATATTTACAAAGCAATGAGAAGAGCAAAATCAAAGTTCCAATGTCCAACTCTGTGTCTGTACAAGCTCGAAAAGGAGTGAGAAGAAGAATAACTTATTAAATCTCACCCCTTTTCCCCAACATTTCTACCATATTTAAAAATCAATTCATTACTAATAATAATACTACCCTAGGCAATTTCCCATAATACCTACAGACATATATATACATACAACTATTATGTACATACAAACTTCATATCTGAAGTACCCAAACATAAGTAAACAATAGTAAAGCAAGATAAACTTCAACCCCCACTTGTCAACCATCCCCTCCATCCCTGTACCCCTTGAGAATTATTTTTTTATATATCATTTTAAAATGATTCATGTTTGTGCATTGCTTCAATTCCCCGTTCAATTTATTCCACACTCCTACTCCACAAACCGAAATACAAAAGGTTTTTCTAGTCGTACGGACTTTTTGTTTCTTAAAGTTAAATATTCCTCTTAAATTGTAACCCCCCACACGCTCGTTAAATAATTTTTGAATGTTTCCAGGTAAATTTTTATTTTTGGCCCTAAACATTATCTGAGCTGTTTTGAATGTAACCAAATCTTCTAATTTTAATCATTTTGACTCTAAAAATAATGGATTCGTATGACCCAGATACTTAGCATTATGGATAATACGAATTGCTCTTTTTTGCATCATGGTTAATGAGTGTATCGAATTTTTATAGTTATTACCCCAGACTTCTGCACAATAATTTAAGTAGGGTAAAATTAATGAACAATAAAGAATACGGAGTGATTTGTAATCCAGAGCTTGCTTGGCTTTGTATAATACAGAGATACTTTTTGACAATTTTAATTTTACATGTTTAATATGTGATTTCCAGCTTATTTTATCATCAATTATAACCCCAAGAAATTTATTTTCATGCACTCTTTCAACTTCCACCCCATTTATCTTTATACTTACTAGTGTATTTATTCTACAATTACCAAATAACATTATTTTAGTTTTACTCAGATTTAATGAAATTTTATTCCTATCAAACCATATTTTCAATTTACCCATTTCTTTTATTATTTTATCCAATAGCTGTTTTAAATTTTCCCCAGAACAAAAAATATTTGTATCATCTGCAAACAAAACCAGCCTCAAGACATTGGACACATTACAAATATCATTTATGTACATGATAAATAATTTTGGGCCCAGCACTGACCCATGTGGTACACCACACACAATGTCCAAGCATGTAGAATTATGACTACCCAGATTTACAAACTGTTGCCTGTTACTTAAGTAGCTTTTAATCCAGTCCAGTACTATTCCTCTAATTCCATACCTCTCCAATTTTTTAAATAAAATATCATGATTAATTGTATCAAATGCTTTTTTTTATGTCAATGAATATCCCAGCTGCATATAATTTCTTATCAATGGCGTTTGTGATGTCTTCAATTAATTCTAGTATTGCAAGTGATGTTGATCTATTTGTTCTGAATCCATATTGACTTTCTGTGATTAATTTATTCTTTTCTACAAATTTGTCTAATCTATTATTAAACATTTTTTCTAATATTTTGGAAAATTGTGGGAGTAAGGAAACAGGTCTATAGTTTGTAAAATGATGCTTGTTCCCAGTTTTGTATATTGGTATTATTTTTGGTGTCAAGTTGGGAAAAGGGGAAGTACAACAGGATCTGGGGGTCCTTGTTCATCAATTACTGAAAGTAAGCATGCAGGTACAACAGGCAGTGAAGAAAGTGAATGGCATGTTGGCCTTCATAACAAGAGGAGTTGAGTACAGGAGCAAATAGGTCATTCTGCAGTTGTACAGGGCCCTAGTAAGACCACACCTGGCGTATTGTGTGCAGTTTTGGTCTCCAAATTTGAGGAAGGACATTCTTGCTATTGAGGGAGTGCAGCGTTGGTTCACAAGGTTGATTCCCGGGATGGCGGGACTGTCATATGTTGATAGAATGGAGCGGCTGGGCTTGTATACTCTGGAATTTAGAAGGATGAGAGGGTATTTTATTGAAGCATATAAGATTATTAAAGGTTTGGACACGCTAGAGGCAGGAAACATTTTCCCGTTGTTGGGGGAGTCCAGAACCAGGGGCCACAGTTTAAGAATAAGGGGTAAGCCAATTAGAACGGAGATGAAGAAATACCTTTTCACACAGAGAGTTGTGAGTCTGTGGAATTCTCTGCCTCAGAGGGCGGTGGAACTAGTGTAGCTGGGACATGTTGGCCGGTGTTGGCAAGTTGGGCCGAAGGGCCTGTTTCCACATTGTACCCCTCTATGACTCTGTGGCTCTGTGAGTCTGTGCCAACCAGCGACCACTACATACACTAGCACTATCCTATACACCAAAAGCAATTTACAATTTTACTGAAGCCAATGGATGTCTTTGGAATGTTAAAGGAAACCAGAGCACCCGGAGAAGCCCCATGCAGTCATATGGAGTACGTATAAACTCCATACAGACAGCACCCGAGGTCAGGATCAAACTCAGATTGGTCAGAAATACTTACCAAACAAAGATGGGGGTTGAGGACACCATCATCCACCTGCTCCATCATTCCTATGCTCACATGGATAACCAGGAAGTATTGTGAGAGTCATGTTTTTTTACTTCTCCAGTGCTTTTAACACCATCCGGCCTGCACTGCTAGGGAGCAAACTGATGAAGATGCGGGTGGATGCTCCATTGGTGTCCTGGATCACCAACTACCTGACTGGATGGCCACAGTATGTCAGGCTACAGAACTGTGTCTCAGACATAGTGGTGAGCAACACAGGGGACGGTCCTCTCTCCCTTCATGTTCACCATACGGCTCTGTCTTCAGATATAACTCCATCTCCTGCCACATGCAGTAGCTCTTGGATGGCTCTACAATTATGGGATGCATCAGTGAGGGGAGGGAAGCTGAATACAGAGGTGTAGTCAACGGCTTTGTTGAGTGGTGTGGGCTGAATCACCTGCAGAACCCTAGACCGACAAGACTAAGGAGTTGGTGGTGGACTTTAGGAGGAGAGGAACACCCCTGTCCCCTGTCTCCATCAATTATGATTTTTGTGCAGTTTATCAGGGAGTACAAATACCTTGGAGTCTACATGGACAGTAAACTGGACTTGTCCTGGAACACTGAGGCCCTGTACATGAAGGGACAGAACCGGCTATACCTTTTGAGAAGGCTCCGCTCCTTCAACGTCTGCAGTAAGATGCTGCAGATGTTCTACCAATAGGTGTTAGCCAGTGCCATCTTTTTCGCTGCCGTGTGATGGGGCAACAGGGTGAAGGCCACGGATGACAACGGAATTAAGTTCAAGTTCAAATTCACATTTGTCACCTAACCAATTAAGGTGCAGTGAAATCTGAGTTACCATACAACCATACTAAGTGAAAAGAACACAACACACACATAAAATAAAATTTAACATGAACATCCACCACAGTGGACTCAACATTCCTCATTGTGATGGAAGGCAATAAAGTTCAGTCATCTTTCTCCCTTGTTCACCCGTGGTCGGGGCCTTTGAACCTTCCGCAGTTCGCCGCTACAGACGGGCCGATGTCCAAGCACTCGCGTCGGGAGGATCGAAACTCCAACGTCAGGATGAAGGGCAAGGAGTTCCCGATTCGGCCGCTTCTTACCGGATACCACGGCTTCACGATGTTGAAAGTCCACAGGCCCAGCGGTCAGACCACTTCTTCTGCCGATCCTCGGCAAAGGATCGCATCTCCGCGATGTTAAAGTCTGCGTCATGCCTGCAGCTTGAAGCTCCAGGCAAGGTCTCCAGGAAAGGCCGCGCCACTCCAGTTGTTAGGCCCCGGGTGTGTGGGGGGTAGGGGGGTGGCGTAGATGAGACACTGAGAAAGTTGCATCTTCATCGAGGCAAGTGACTGAAAAAAGATTTCCCCTATTCCCCCCCACATAAACTAACCTAGAAACATTGAAACACACATTTAAAACAAACTTAATATAAAAAAAACCATAATGGACGTGACAGACTGTTGGCGAGACAATCTCATCAGGAAGGCTGCATCTTGGGGCGGAGTTGGATTCATGGGAGGTGGGCTTGGAGGGGAGGATGCTCCTCAAACTGCGGAGCATCTTGGACAATACACCTCACCCCCTCCCTGACACACTGGTCAATCTGAGGAGCACCTTCAGCAACAGCCTGGTTCCACCAAGATGCAGCACAGAACGCCACAGGAGATCCATTTTTCCTGTGGCGATCAAACTGTACAACTCCTCCCTCTTCTGTCGTGGGGTAGACTGACTCCCCTCCCACCATCCCCCTCCCCCACCGCCCATCCCCCCCCCCCCCCCCCCAATCTTTGCGCATCCCCAATGCTTTCCATTCATCAGTTTAATGTAATGTTTCATGTACCTTGTGTTTTATGACTGTTGGCACATCTATTTCCCTCCTGGGATAAATAAAGTTCTATTTTATGGTACTATCAAAACCATACTATAACTGATTCATGGGATTTATATATAGGAGGGATTTCCAGCATTCCTACTCTGTGTTTTGCCATCTGGATGGTAAGGAATCAATCATCCAGCTAAGCATGGAAGCAGCAATGATACACGATGGGGGTGAGGTGTGCAATGGCAATTTGTGCCTGACGCACTAGAGTGGCACGCTGGCGCAGCGGTGGAGTTGCTGCTTTGAGGCGCCAGAGACCCAGGTTCGATCCTGACTACAAGTACTGTCTGTTCAGAGTTTGTACGTTCTCCCTGTGACCGCGTGGGTTTTCTCCGGGTGCTCTGGTTTCCTCATACACTCCAAAGACATGCAGGTTTGTAGGCTAATTGGCTTTTGTAAATTTCCCCTAGTGCATAAGACGTTGAATAATGCCCCTGTCCCACTTAGGAAAGCTGAACGGAAATCTCTGGAGACTTTGCGCCCAACCCAAGGTTTCCGTGCGATTCCCGGAGTTTTTTGTCAGTCTCCCTACCTGCTTCCGCTACCTGCAACCTCCGGCAACCACCTGCAATCTCCGGGAACCACACGGAAGCCTTGGGTGGGGCGCAAAGTCTCCAGAGGTTTCCGTTCAGGTTTCCTAAGTGGGACAGTGGCATTAGTGTACGGGTGTTCATTGGTCGGCGCGAAATTGGTGGGCCGAAGTGCCTGTTCCACGCTGTATCTCTAAACTAAACTAAACTAAACTACAAGAGATCTCATGGAAACCGAATACAATATTGAGCAGCGAGCTTCGACTTTAATCATGATTCATTCTGAAAGCAATTGCTGATAATAGTTAGCTTCACAATAGGTCGGAGTGTGTGACCATTCTTGCAGATGATCATGCTTTTCAACCTGAGCATTGGTCTGTGAATCTGCAAAAGTCAATCACAGAATTCAGAGAATTACAGCAAAACACAAAGGCTTGCTGTTGTTCAAAGCCGCCCATGTGCATGGCTTTTCAAATTGTCTGCATCTTTCATCAAATGTTGATCATTGCCTCGTTAACATTTCACGGGCCGGTCAGGTCTGTGGGGAGTGGGTGGCTGAGGGTGCTGGAAAGGGGCGATATGGTGGCGCAGTGGTAGAGTTGCTGCCTTACAGCGCCCTGGGTTTGATCCTGGCGATGGGTGATGTCTGTACGGAGCTTGTACGTTCTCCTTGTGAACTCGTGGGTTTCCTCCGGGTGCTAAGATTACATCCCACACACCAAAAACGTACAGGTTTGTAGATTTATTGGCTTTGGTAAAATTGTAAACAGTCCCCAGTGTGCGCGCGGACTCGGTGGGCCGAAGGGCCTCTTTCCGTGCTGTATCTCTAAAGTCTAAAGTAAAGTAAAGAAAGGGCTATGATTGCAGATGCTTCAGAATGAGAAGTGTAGGAAGGAACTGCAGATGCTGGTTTAACCCGAAGATAGACATAAAATGCTGGAGTATTGAGAGATTAGTTTAGTCAAAGTTTGCTTTCTATACAATAATACAAATGTATTTTTAGCCCTGAAAGTATGCACAACCACCTTGTTCAGAAAGCTAGTCATTATTTAGCACTGAGCCAGTCAGTCTGCAGTGTTCCTTATACTAAACCATTCATCTGTTGCTAGCAGTTAAAGACACACAAACCACATGCACACTGCCCACTGCCCTACAGTGCAGATTTTCCATTCAAATGCAAACTCAATGGCTGGGAAATCCTACAGAGATGTATAAAATCATGAGAGGAATAGATGGAGAAGACGAGCAGAGTCTTTTGCCCAGAGTGGGTGAATCGAGAACCAGAGGTCATAGGTTTAAGGTGAAGGGGAAAAGATTTAATAGGAACGCGAGGGGTAAATTTTTCACACAAAGGGTGGTGGCTGTATGGAATGAGTTGCCGGAGGTGGTAGTTGAGGCAGGGCCTATTGCAATGTTTAAGAAACAATTAGGTACATGGATGGGACAGGTTTAGAGGGATATGGGCCAAACGCGGGCAGGTGGGAACAGTGTAGATGGGGCATGTTGGCCGGTGTGGGCAGGTTGGGCTGAAGGGCCAGTTTCCATGCTGTATCACTCTATGACTCTATGAAATGTTCCCTTACATGAGCATATAGTGTTACCCAGGACAATTTCATCTGATGCTGCTGGGGAATAATTTCCGTCGAGGTTTAGTTCAATGTAGTTCAGCTTAGTTCAGTTTAGTTGAGAGACACAGTGTGGAAACATGCTCATCGACCCAACAAGTCTGCACTGACCATCGATCATAGTTTAGTTTAGTGATACTGCACGGAAGCAGGCCCTTCAGCCCACCAGATCCATGCCGACCAGTGATCCCCGTACGTTAACAGTATCCTACACCCACGAGGGACAATTTTACATTTACCAAGCCAATTAACCTACAAACCTGTACGTCTTTGGAGTGTGGGATGAAACCGAAGATCTCGGAGAAAACCCACGCAGGTCATGGGGAGAACGTACAAACTCCGTACCGACAGCACCCGTAATCGGGATCGAACCCGGGTTTCCGGTGCTGCATTCGCTGTAAGGCAGCAACTCTACCGCTGCGCCACCGTGACTGCCCACATGAACACTCATCTGCCTTGCTGATTAAGCATCCATCCACCATAACATAAGCATCAACCTATTGTTGCCTTAAAGTAGTTAATGACTATTTAACTGTCCTTTGAGGGAAAACAGTTCCAAAGATTTGAAACTGTCTAAAGAAAAAACTATCGAATCATTGCTGTCTCAAATGTTCTATGCTTTACTTTTAAGAGGTGACCCCTTATTTTCTGTCTCCCAACTAGAGGAAACATACTCTCTACATCTACCCTGCCAAGACCTGTCAGAGTCCAACTGTGTTCCAAGGAAAATAACTAGAGTTCTCTTCTGTAATTTGCCTGCTTATTACTGGAATTGTTCCATGAAAACACTTCTACAAACATGTCAAACACTTTAATCTGTTCTATGATGCATTCTCCACATCTAGACGCAGAAAGTTATCAAGTGTTTCGTGTCATTGAAGACACTTTCTTGTCTCCTGATCTGGTTATTCAGCTCTTTGGGATATGTGAGCGAACGAGAGCTGTGGGACCATGACAGAGAGAACGGGCAAACTCCGCAGAGACAGCTCCTGAGGTCAGGATCCAACCTGTGTCACTGGAGCTGTGAGACTGCAGTTCTTCTGCACTTGTTGTGTAATGGATGAATTTGAACAGAGTTTTGAGAGACAGGGCGGCACAGTGGCACAGTGGTAGTGTTGCTGCCTTATAGTGCCCGGGACCCGGGTTTCATCCTGACGACGGGTGTGGTCCTTACGGAGTTTGGACATTCTCTCCGTGCCCTGCGTGGGTTTTCTCCGGGTGCTCTGGTCTCCTTCCATTCTCCAAAGATGTACAGGTTTGTAGGCTGATTGGCTTGGTAAAATTGTAAATTGTCCCTAGTGTGTGTAGGGTAGTGTTAGTGCGTGGAGATTGTTGGTCGGCGTGGACTCGGTGGGCGGAAGGGCCTGTTTCCATGCTATATCTATAAAACTAAATTAAACTAAACTAAAATACAGATTTGACTAGTCACTTCCCACATATCTTGATAGAAATTCTTACAACTTAGATGGGATCCTCCATGGCAGTTCCCAATTACTGGAGACCCATTTCTATGGCTGTCTAAAAACAAACTGCAGATTCAGGCAAATTCTAACAAAAAGCAAAAGTGCTGAAAGATGCATCAAGTTAGGCATCGTTGAAGCAATAGTCAACGTTTAGAACACAGAACAGCACAGTATATGAGGAACTGCAGACACTGGTTTAAACCAAAGAAAGACACACATTTCTGGAGTAACTCAGCGGGACAGTAGAACATAGGCCAAGGGATGAATATCCCTTCCGGTTTTTGATTCAGTGACCTACATCTGGGGTGGGAGGGATAAGGTCGGCAAAAGAAAGCCTATGGTACCACCAACAACCTACGATTATTAACAAGCGTAAATATCGCGCATGCGCAAGAACCGCTGGCTCAAATTATTCGTACATGTATACGTGTATACAATACATGTACACATCTATACAATACATGTATACATATATACAATACATATACAAGTATACATTATTTAAAAACCCCCATTAAGAACACACTTATAATAAAAATAAGAGCAGAGAAATTATGTAACAGACCAGTTTATTAACATATTCAAATTTCACGCCAATGATGCCCCCAAGGCTTGCCTGAGGCTGGCCTGTCATGGCAACAACTAATGTCTGCAAACTGTATACTGCATTCTTGAACAAAGAAAACAGATTTCTATACCCCAGCTGAAGAAATGCATTGTTACTTGGCTGGCAATGAGACATGTGCATTAAATTTGAATTACTCTTTTAAGCTCCATTGCCATCATGCAAGTGTGTCACATTTGATTTGAGTCTGCATGGGTATGGCCTATAGTGTCTACTTGTGATGGTGCATCTGCGTCATTCTCTGCTGTTGAACCTGTTTCAGTTGCATTTGTGGTCAGTGTTGCCTCGTCAAGGACTTTCTGCTCCTCCACAATGTTGTTTGCGTCCTTGTGATCTCATATGTGGTGTAATGAAACACAGTTGCGGGAACTCCTTTATCAACCTCTGCTTCAGATATCCTGTCTTGTACAACTTTGCATCAACTCTTGCGTTTCTTTGATCTGCTTGATGAATAATTCATTCAGTTTTTTAAGTCTCATGATCTCCTTGTTCTCGATGATTCGGTTTGCACTGCCTTGGAGAAAACCTCAAAAGCTTGTGAATATGAAGTTTCACTCGTATTTCCTGCTTTAGCTGGTTTGGTCGAGTAGCGGGTGAAGTTGCAGTATCATGAGTTGCGATACTTCACTTCAAGTGCCACACAATCCTGATCTTTTATTGCGTGAGCAGTGATTCATTTCCACTGTCTACTGCAGCTTGTTTCAGATTTACTGCGTCTATGGTTGAGCAATTAACGAGGTTTTCGCTTTTCCTCTTGCCAGTGACTCTGCACACCATAGTTTTTTTCCTTTTGACACAGGATGCATATGTTTGGTAAAACATGCTTTGATCTGGCTGGCACTGAAGGTCTATCAAAACTGGAGCAAAGAGCCCGCCTCTTTTTTGCTGGTTGTGCGTTTTCTTCAACAATTTCTTCACCATTGGCACCTTGTGATGTTGACGCTGTAAAACAAACAAACAAATGAACAGATAAATAAAATCACACACACAAGCACACAAAGATAAACAATAATTAAAATGGAAACCCCTAAAACCAATAACATAAGAACAGAAAAGAATGATTTTCAAAACTAAGTATCAGTTCAATGCAGCTTATCTATTTCAAATTTTAGGTACCGAACCAATAACATGATAATAATAATTACACAACATCAATAAATGAGAAGGTGTATCCCTTGCAATTAAGTATCTAAATTAATAATTACCATGAATTAGAATAGCAGGGCTGCCAACTCTCACGCTTTGAGCGTGAGACTCACGCCCTCAAGCAAACTCTCATGCCCTCATGCTCATCAGACATTTCTCACGCTCAGTGGTGAGAAATTTTGTGATCAACGAAAATGTCAAAACTCGGATAAACTGCATGGTCCGCGGGTGTTGGAGAGCCGGGGCTGCGGGAGGGATGGAAGCAGAACCAGCAGCGGGAACAGATGCGGGGAGCCGGGACTGGTGAGTTTGCGGGGCTGACATGTATTTGCGCGGCTAGCGAGTCGCTCGCTGCAGCTTCGGCCATGGAGCACTCCGGACAGTGCGAGTGTCCCGGGCCATGGAGCCGTCGGAAGCTCCACTGCCACGAGATTCTCTATGCCGAAGGGACAGACTCTCAAAGGGAGGTGGAGAGAGAGAGAGGGGAAGGAGACAGGGAGACAGTGGGGAGAGAGAGAGGGGGGTGAGAGGAGAGAGAGGGGAGAGACCGAGGGGGTGTGAGTGGAGAGAGAGAAGAGGGAGAGGGGGGAGTGAGAGGTGGGAGAGGGGGGAAGAGAGAGAGGGGTGAGAGGGAAGAAAGAGGGAAGAGAGAGTGGTGGAGAGGGAGGAGAGGGTAGGAGAGAATGGGAGAGAGAGAGGGGGGAGAGAGAGGGGAGAGAGGGGAAAAGATAGAGAGATGGGGGGCAAAGAGAAAGAGGAGATCGAGACAGAGGAGAAAGAGAGAGGGGAGAGAGAGCCAGGTGGAGAGTGAGGTGGGAGGGAAAAATGGGGGAGAGAGAGATGAGAGAGAGAGGGGGAAGAGAGAGAGGTGAGAGAGAGGTGAGAGGAGAGACAGAGAGAGAGGGGGAGAGTGTGTAGATAGGGAGAGAGAGAGGGAGAGATAGAGAGGGAGGGGAGAAAAGAGAGAGAGAGGGGAGGAGAGAGGGGGAAGAGAGGAGGGAGAGAGAAGAGGGGGATGAGAGAGAAGAAAGAGAGGGGCAGAAGAGAGAAGGGGGGAAAGAGAGTAGGGGAAAAGAGAGGGGGAGAAGAGAGTTAGGGGAAAGAGAGGGGAGAGAGAGATTAGGGGAAAGAGAAGGGAGAGAGGGGGAGAGAGAGGGGAGAGGGGCAGAAAGAGAGAGAGGGGGAGAGTGAGGTGGGAGGGAGAGAGGGGAGAGAGAGAGAAGGAGGGAGAGAAGGGGGAGAGAGAGGGGAGAGAGAGGGGAAGAGAGGAGAGAGAGGGGGGAGCAAGTGGGGGGGGGCAGAGAGAGTTAGGGGAAAGAGAGTGGAGAGAGAGTTAGGGGAAATAGAAGGAAGAGGGGAGGAGAGAGGGGACGAGAGAGGGGGAGAGTGAGGTGGGAGTGAGAGAGGGGGAAGAGAGAGAGAGGGGGAGAGAGAGGGGGGAGAAAGAGGGGAAGAGGGGAGAGTGAGGGGGGGAGAAAAAGGGGGGAGAGAGAGAGAGGGGGAGAGAAAAGAGAGAGGGAAAGGGGAGAGAGTGAGAGGGGTGAGACAGGGGAGAGAGGAGAGCGAGGGGGAGGGGGGAGAGGAGGGGGGTTGAGAGGAGAGAGAGCGGAAAGAGAGGGGGAGAGATGAGAGGGATGAGAGGGAGGTGGGAGGGAGAGAGAGAGAGGGGAGAGAAAGAGAGGAGGAGAGAGAGAGGAGAGAGAGGAGGAGAGAGAGAGGGGGAGGAGAGGACGGGGGGGAGAGGGAGAGGGGGATTGAGAGGCAGGGCTGCCAACTCCCATGCATTGAACGTGAGAATCACGCATTTCACCAAATTCTCACGCTGATCACAAATTTCTCTTGCTCTGTTGTGAGAAATTCTGTGATCAACGAAAATTTCAAAACTCATATCAACTGCATGGGCCGCGGGTGTTAGAAGCAGAAGCAGCGGCGGGGACAGATGCGGACGGGGAACGGGGCTGGCGAGTGTTTTGGCCGGGCTGGCGAGTCGCTCACTGCAGCTCCGGCCATGGAGCAGCCTCAGTGCAAGAGTCCCCGGGCCGTCGGAGGCGTCGAAGCGTTGGGCCGCTGCCGTGAGAGTCTCTGTGCCGAATTCGCCCCGGTGACCGGCATGGATCAGGCTGCGGCTCGATGCATCCTGGAGGACAACCAGTGGCTGCTGGAAGTAAGTACCAAGCACTGGGTAGATACGGTGAAAGATAGTGGACTTCAAATGGGGGTGGATGGTGAAAGCATCCTGCTTGCCTGCTAGATTTTCATTTACTGTAACTGCAGGAAAAATGTTCCCGATGTTGGGGGCGTTCAGAACCATGGGTCACAGTTTAAGAATAAAGGGGGGGCCAGTTAGGACTGAGATGAGAACAAACTTTCTTCACGCAGAGAGTTGTGAATCTGTGTAATTCCCTGCCACAGAAGGCAGTGCAGGCCAATTCACTGGAGAGAGTTTTCAAGAGAGAGTTACATAGAAACATAGACATAGAAACATAGAAAGTAGGTGCGAGAGTAGACCACCAGGTCCGTCGAGCCCGCACCGCCATTCACTCATGGCTGAACACTAAACAGACACACTTACCCACAAACAGTAGACACAAGACACAGAACACAAGACACTACCCTCCCCTTTATACCGCTATCACCCCTCTCCACCCCAAGAACCGCGTTACATTTAGTTCTTGGGGCTAACGACATCAAGGGATATGGGGAAAAAACAGGAAAGAGGTACTGATTTTAGATGAATAGTCATGATCATATTGAATGGCAGTGCTGGCTCGAACGGCCGATGGCCTATTCCTGTACCTATTTTCTATGTTTCTATGCTTGAGTATATGGCAATAAAACTCGATCACTTAATTTTGAAGCATTCATGCATGGTGGAGGTATAATGTAGTCATAGTGATACAGTGTGAAAACAGGCCCTTCGGTGCAACTTGCCCACACCCGCCAACATGTCCCAGCTACGCTACCTGCTTTTGGTCCATACCTCCAAACCTGTCCTATCCATGTATCAGTCTAACTTTTTCTTAAATGTTGGGATGGTCCCTGCCTCAACTACCTCCCCTGGCAGCTTGTTCCATACACCCATCACCCTTTGTGTGGATAAAGTTACCCCTTAAAAAGTTACTTCTTAAAAATACTTCATACAAAAAACATTGAAATCATACTGTGCACTAAAACAAGATTTTAATACATCAAATTTCAAAAGGTTGCTACCCTGGGAGGGGGGACACCCTTCTTCCACACCCTCTCCCCACTCGGTTGATCCACTCCTTCACCGGATACCCCAAGGCCAGTGATCAGTGATCGCACAGCCTCCCCCCTTTCAAAAACGCTCCAATCCAATTTAAAGCATATATATTGCATTCAAGTGTAAGTTAAAAGACTCGCTACAGTATGCACCATATTGCACAATTTCAAGCTGAAAAATGCAAATGTTCTGTACCAATGGGAGGGGGAACCCTCCTCTCCCCCCCCCCCCCCCCAACCCCCCCCCCCCCCCCCCCCCCCCCGCCAGTCGCTATGCTCCCTCGGGCTTGGCCTTTCGCAATTTCTCACTCCCAACTCTCACCCAATGTTGGCAGCCCTGGAATAGCCGTGAGAACAGGTATTCCCATCATGTAATTGCAGAAAACTACATTAAAAAATTGAAACTAACAAAAAGCCACAGGTACCCGGAACACCAAAGCATCTTAAATTACAATTTCTGTCAATCAAGCCACTGCAGAAAAATGTTTTTTTTTAATTTTAGATAAAGTGTACTTAACATTATGGGAAAAATAACAATCATTATGACCTAGACTCTACAATAGTTCAGCCATATAAATGGTACACCAGTAGTTAATACCATGCCAATCAAGTAATTGTGACGCATCATTTTAATCAATTAAAAATGTTTTAGTTCATAGACATATCAGCATTGATCTAATAATCATCTCAGTAGTGTTCTAAATCACCATATCCACGATCAACACATATTTTTATTATCTTCAGAGAACAGTCATAATTATCAAAGGTACAAAAAATTGCTGGGGAAACTCAGCGGGTGCAGCAGCATCTATGGAGCCCTGAGTTTCCCCAGCAATTTTGTGTACCTTCGATATTCCAGCATCTGCAGTTCCCTTTTGAACACAGTCATAATTATCAGATATTATTGGCCATCACCACTCTGAGCCATCCCCGAAGTTACGTGGGGTGGTTCTTGCTTTGACCACAGTTGTAAACTTTAGAAAGATTGTGCCTACAAAGTCAATTTGATCATGTTTACCATATGTTTACAGTTTAATTAGACCCTTTAGAGTTCTAGACTAAGTCCCAACTAGAACCCTAGACCTAATCCTAAATTCCTAAACCCTAAACTAAACCCTAACCCTTATCCTTACATCAGAAAATGGACAACGACCAAGACAAGCTTACCTGTGGAAGCTGCTGCCTCGGTTTTCCTTTTCATGCTTTTCATTGTTCGTTCAATGCGTTGAGAATCCGTAAAGCGTGCGTAGCAAGTCTGGTGAAATCCACCGTGATCTGGAATCGGAGCTCCACTATAATCTGCACTGTTGCTGGAGGCAGCATCTCCAGCAACGTAATCTCGCTCAATTATTGCCTGCAGATCATGCAAAGTGCTCCATTTTGTGACATATTCTAAAAACCGTGCCCATTTGCACATCCCAAGTGATGTTGTGATGTGGTGAGCAAGAATTATTTCTCAACTTAATACATAATATATAACATAAGATATTAGATGGAATATGGCGTGGGCGGCACGGTGGCCCATCGGTAGAGTTGCTGCTCTACAGCGCCAGAAACCTTGGATTTCCGTGTGGTTTCAGGAGGTTTTTGTCAGTCTCCCTACCTGCTTCCACTACCTGCAATCTCCGGCAACCACCTGCAACCTCCGGGAACCACACGGAAACCTTAGGTGGGGCGCAAAGTCTCCAGAGGTTTCCATTCAGGTTTCCTAAGTGGGACAGGGTCATTAGTGTGCGGAGATCGCTGGTTTGTGGGCTGAAAGGCCTGTTTCCGCGCTGTATCTCTAAACTAAACTAAACACATGTCTGCCTCCATTTAGTATCATAGTGTTTTTACATCAAATTGACACAATGGATGGTGAGCCCTGGTTTATTTTCTCATTGGAAAGTCAGCACCTCTGACAGTTCAGCACCTCTGCAGTAGTACCACGATTGAAGGGATCTATAGGAGATGCTGCCTCAAAAATGGCAGCCAGCATCATTAAAGACTCATACCACCCTAGCCATGTCACATTATCTCCTACCATGAAGAAGAAAGTATAACAAACGATGACCTGTTTCAAGAACAGCTTCTTCTCAACAGCCATCAGCTTCTTGAACACCACAAACACTAGCTAAACTACAAACTATGAATTGTCAGTTACACCAGGGACTTTGGGCTTTTTTAAACTAGTACTTTTGTAATTAATTTATTGATTTTTTTTTGTTCATTGCATGTTTTCTATCTGAATGGTGTTTACAAACCCGTTATGCCATGCAAATAAGAATGGTATTGTTTCATTGCCAGTATGTAAGACGATTAAATACTCTTGATGCTTAACTCACTTGAGAACCCACAACCTACCCAGAGCAAATACTGATGTCAAATACCTTTTGCACATTTGATCTGTTTTACTAAATGAACTAAATGAATTATCACTGTTACTGTCTGCCTGGATTTTCTCCGGGTGCTCCGGTTTCCCCCCACGTTCCAAAGACGTGCGGGTTTTTAGGTTAATTGGCCTCTGTAAATTGTCCCCAGTTTATAGGATGAGAAAGTGGAATAACATAGAACTGGTCTATGGGTGATCGATGGTCAGTGTGGAGCCGGTGAATGGATGGGCCTGTTTCCACGTTGTAGCTCTAAACTAAACCAAACCAAACCAAACCAAGCCAAACTAAATAATTAAACCAAACCAAACTAAAAGTATTGCCAGCTCACCACCACAACAAGTAATAAAAAAGTCCAGAGACCAAGGCTCACATCCATGTTTGGTTTTAGTTTAGTTTTGAGATGCAGCGCGGAATCAGGCCTCTTGACCCATGGAGTTTGCACCTGATAATTCCGGTATTTGTACCCCTTAGTCCGTTCAGTGAAAACACTGACTAGAATACTTTAAATCTCCTTTATTTCACCTAGGTGACCTTGCTTCTCTGTCCTGCTTTGGGAAGCTCTTTCGCTCCAGCACAGTCACGGAGCGAAAACATGTGCTTGAACAAAGGAATTAGCATATATATATGGTTAATACAGTGGGAGGTAACTGACAAAGGGCGGTAATTCTAGACCAATCACTACAGTATTACATGGTTATATATGTGGGGACAATCTATGCAACCAATTACAATCATACACAGCATAATACATCTTAGCCAATAACAATAGCATCGAACATCACATGTTTTACAAGAATGATGATGTCACATCAAGAAAAGTGAAACCTAACTTCAATCAGCTACGAGGTATCCCCTGATCCCCGAGAGACAGAATACTTAACCCTTTAGTCCTAGAGTATTCCCAGTTCTGCATATTCTCATTCCACCCTTTTATCATTCCAAGATAACTCCCCATGTTCCTACTTATTTCTATCCTTCCCAGACATTCAAACTCTTCCTGCACCCTATTAACGTACTCAGTCTTTCTTCATCACATACTTCATCCTGTCTTACCAATAACATTCTTGGAGCACTGATGCCTTCCAGTGCTGTCTGCATTCTCCCCAGTACACATTTCAGAATAGCCAAAATTACAAATGTTGTCTCCCTGGAAGGACCTCTGAACTTTTTACTTCAGCCCGAAACTGTTATTTCCAATTACAACTCAATACTGAAATGCTCCCTCAGCTGAACACCTTTATCAATATAACCGACCCAATATCAGTATACTTCAGACAACTAACCTCACTCTCTTCAGGAAGCCTCTTGAATGCCAGCGAATTGCCGAGCAGCTGGATCAGAGGAAAACCGATGGAGTAAAATCACTTTCATCAGGGGCCCAATTCCTCCCTTCCCTTACCCGACAACTCAACCCTTCTACTGCAAACCTGCGCGGAGCTCCTCTGAGATCCCTGACGAGCCCCCAAATGATAATTCCGGTATTTGCGGCCCTTAGTCCGGTCAGTAAAAACACCGACTAGAATACACCGACCAGCACATTTACACTATCCTACAGACGAGGGGAAATTTATCATATTTACTGAAGCCAATTAACCTACAAACCTGTATTTCTTTGGAGTGTGGAAAGAAATGTAGCACCCGGAGAAAACCCATGCGGTCACAGGAAGAACTCCGTACAGACAGTATCCGCGGTCAGGATTGAAACCGGGACTCTGGATCTTGTAGAACAAATAAATCAAGCAGAAACACATTGAGCTTCAATGTACTTTGATTGCAATTTTCCATTCACAATTCACAATTCAAATACTTAAATTCATGTGCGTTAAATATCATGCACATGAATCATAAAAGCTTATCAGGATTAACTATCTGCCGAACCCAGCGATCAATACTCTGGCTGATAAAATAACTCGGCCATTAATTGTGTAGCATGGCCACTGGGTATAATCCCAGATCTTATCTTTGGCCAAATAAAAATGTTATTAATGGATATGTATCTGCATATGGTTTATATGAATTTTGTCAGGCCATTTCAGGACTTATCCATAGCAATGCAATAGAGTCCTTGTGCAAAATCCCATCGTTTTAGTTCTTTCCATCAACATTTATGACAAGAAAGTGCCCTTCTTATCTAAACCGTGATAGTCAAAGCTGAAAATGAACAGCACATTGGTTTCGTTTAGTTTAGTGTAGTGTAGTGTAGTGTAGTGTAGTGTAGTGTAGTGTAGTGTAGTGTAGTGTAGTGTGTGTGTAGTGTAGTGTAGTGTAGTGTAGTGTAGTGTGTGTGTGTGTAGTGTAGTGTAGTGTAGTGTAGTGTGTGTGTAGTGTGTGTGTAGTGTAGTGTAGTGTAGTGTGTGTGTAGTGTAGTTGTAATGTGGCTTGTAGTGTTGTAATGTGGGTGTAGTGTAGTGTAGTGGTAAGGTGGTGTAGTGTAGTGTTAGTGTCCAGTGTAGTGTAGTGTAATGTAGTGTAATTGTGGTGTAGTGTAGTGTAGGTTAGTGTAGTGTGGTTGTTGTTGTTTAAGTGTAGTGTTAGGTGTAGTGTAGTGTAGTGTAGTGTAGGTAGTAGTTAGTGTAGTGTAGTGTAGTTTAGGTAGTTTAGGTTTTAGTGTAATGTGGTGTAGTGTAGTGTAGTGTAGTGTAGTGTAGTGTAGTGTAGTGTAATGTGGTGTAGTGTAGTGTAGTGTAATGTGGTGTAGTGTAATGTGGTGTAGTGTAGTGTAGTGTAATGTGGTGTAGTGTAGTGTAGTGTAGTGTAGTGTAATGTAATGTAATGTGGTGTAGTGTAATGTGGTGTAGTGTAGTGTAATGTGGTGTAGTGTAGTGTAGTGTGGTGTAGTGTAGTGTAATGTGGTGTAGTGTAGTGTGGTGTAGTGTAATGTGGTGTAGTGTAGTGTAGTGTAGTGTAATGTGGTGTAGTGTAGTGTAGGTAGTGTAGTGTAATGTGGTGTAGTGTAGTGTAGTGTAGTGTGGTGTGGTGTAGTGTAGTGTAGTGTGGTGTAGTGTAGTGTAGTGTAGTGTAGTGTAGTGTGGTGTAGTGTAGTGTAGTGTAGTGTGTGTAGTGTGGTGTAATGTGGTGTAGTGTAGTGTAGTGTAGTGTAGTGTGGTGTAGTGTAGTGTAGTGTAGTGTAGTGTAGTGTAGTGTAATGTGGTGTAGTGTAGTGTAGTGTAGTGTAGTGTAGTGTAGTGTAGTGTAGTGTGTGTGTAGTGTAGTGTAGTGTAGTGTGTGTGTAGTGTAGTGTGTGTGTAGTGTAGTGTAGTGTAGTGTGGTGTAGTGTAGTGTAGTGTGGTGTAGTGTAGTGTAGTGTAGTGTAGTGTGGTGTGGTGTAGTGTAGTGTAGTGTGGTGTAGTGTAGTGTAGTGTGGTGTAGTGTAGTGTAGTGTAGTGTAGTGTAGTGTGGTGTAGTGTAGTGTAGTGTAGTGTAATGTGGTGTAGTGTAATGTGGTGTAGTGTAGTGTAGTGTGGTGTAGTGTAATGTAATGTGGTGTAGTGTAGTGTAGTGTAGTGTAGTGTAGTGTAGTGTAGTGTGGTGTAGTGTAGTGTAGTGTAGTGTAATGTGGTGTAGTGTAATGTGGTGTAGTGTAGTGTAGTGTGGTGTAGTGTAATGTGGTGTAGTGTAGTGGTGTGTGTAGGTTGTGTGGTGTGTGTAGTATAGTGTAGTGTGGTGTTTCGTGTAGTGTTGTGTGTGTAGTTGTGTCGTGTAGTGTGTGTCGTGTAGTGTAGTGTACGTGTGTGTGTGGTGGTGTGTGTGGTGTGTGTGGTGTGGTGTGGTGTGGTGTCGTGTCGTGTCGTGTGGTGTGGTGTGTGTAGTGTAGTTGTGGTTGGTGTGGTGTGTTTGTCTGTAGTTGTGTCGTGTGTGTGTGTCTGTGTGTCGTGTCTTATCTGTGTAGTGTAGTGTAAGTGTAGCTGTAGTGTAGTTTAGTGATAGTTTAGTTAGTTTTAGCTTTGGGAGATACAGTGCGGAAACAGGCATTTTGGTCCACTGAGTCCACACCGACCATCGATCCACCCATTCACACAAGTTCTATGTTATCCCACTTTCACATCACTCCCTAGACAATAGGGACAATTGACAGAGGGCCAATTAACCTACAAACATGCACATCTTTGGGATGTTTGAAGAAACCAGAGCACCCACATAGTCACAGGGTGAACGTACACATTTCACAGACAGGTCAGGGTGGTAGAGTATCAGAGGTTATGGGACGAAGACAGGAGAATGGGGTTAGGAGGGAAAGATAGACCAGCCATGATTGAATGGCAGAGTAGACTTGGTGAGCCGAATGACCTAATTCTGCTCCTATCATTTATGAACTTATGAAACTGTGTCCCTGGTGCTGTGAGGCAGCAGATCTATGAGCTGCATCACTGTGCTGCCCTACGCTGCCTCAGTGCTGCAGTAATTGCAAAGTCTGTTTTGCCACATTTGTTTTACGATCATGTTACTCAACGCACGATGGTTAATTTAGCCAAACTCTCTGCAATATCAGAACCAGCAACCTAACAACATCACTGCCTTCAGCAGTGTCAAATTAGACAAAGAATGGAGAGGTCAAACGGAATGATAACATTATAAATGTTGAGATTGCATTTACTATAATAAATGAGAGGGTTTTCCAAGTACTGAGTAGATATATCACCTGCTGTGTTGCTACTCCTTTGGGGTGTAAATTCATCCTGACTATGAGCGTATAATGTGCACACATTTCATGCTAAAATGGTGTGCATTTCAAGCCCTCGATTCTGCAGAATTAATTAATCTCAAAGGTCCGTTACTGCCTTCAATGTCCGCGAGTATGAATAGTAGAATATAAATCCTGTTCTTGCTCTTGGAAATTAACTAGCGATGGCTTCTGAAGAAACCTTGGCTCTGATGCTCCCTCTCACTGACTAACTTCCTGGTTGATGAATTGATATTTTATTATTCTTACATGTTACATGTCACAGTGAGATTCTTTGTTTTGCGTCCCATACTCAAGGTACGCAAAGAGACGCCACGTATAGGGCACCGATAAAGTTACAAAATAATACCCAATTGTCCCTCTTTCGACTGCCCCCCCCACCATGCCAGGTCCCCCTTTGTTTATCGACGGTATGTCCTCGACCAATCTCCGGCACCCACTGAAGACAGACACAAAATGCTGGAGTAACTAATTGGGTCAGGCAGCATCTCTCCAGAGATTTGGATGTTTTGGGTCAGAATCCTACTTCAGATTGAAAGATAGAGAATATAAAGAAAGATTGAGAAATGACTTCTGTGTGCAAATATTCCTATTGCTTCATCATGGGGCGGAATGGTGGCACAATGGTAGAGTTGCTGCCTTACAGCGGCAGAGACCCGGATTCGATTCTAACTACAGGTGATGTCTCCGTAACCTTTTCGGGTTTTCTCCGAAATCTTCGGTTTCCTCCCACACTCCAAAGACGTAAAGATTTTGTAGGTTAATTGGCATTGTATAGAAAAAATAAAATTGTCCCTAGTGTGTGTAGGATAGTGTTAGTGTGTGGGGATTGCTGGTCAGCGCTGACTCAGTTGGGCCACAGGCTCTGTTTCCGCTCTGTATCTCCAAACTAAAATAAACTAAACTAATCTAAAAAAGACTAAATCCATTATTGTGATTCATGCAGATTTACTGGAGTTTCATTCATATTTGAATGGGAAATTTTCCATTTGTTTAATAATGTTTTCTTCTTTGAGCAAAAATTAGTGATGAGTTTGACCCCAGAGAATATACTGTTGAAGTATTCACGGTTATTTTGATTCATGCAAGTTAATGAAAGCTAGAATTATTCCCATCAAATGTAACCACTCCACCAGAACCCTTATATATTGATCATAGTTGTGTGAATCTGCAAAGGCAGAGTCTGCACAGACACAAAGCATGTATTTTGGTCACATTTTCTGCACACTGACTCACATGCAATTATCTCAAAACCTTGTTTGAGGTGTTATTGAAATCTGTCACAAATGCACAGAACTATTAACCTCTTCAGCCCTTTGTTTGGTTGGAAAGTCGATAATGGAATGTAGTGCACTTTTGAAAGAAATCAAAGAAAAATCTTTATTTTGTGTTGAATTCTAAGATAAACTATGAAGCTGTTGATGACAATAACAAAAACAACTGCTGGAAATCCAAAATAAAAACAGAAAATTTAGGGGCGGCACAGTGGCGCAGCAGTAGAGTTGTAAAAGTAATAATAATAATAATACATTTATTTATGAGCGCCTTTCAAGAGTCTCAAGGACACCTTACAAAAATTTAGCAAGTAGAGGAAAAACATGTAAGCGGAATTAAATAAATAGTAGAGACATGACTAGTACACAAATTAAAGACAGAATTCAATTCAAAACACAATATGAGTCAATTCAAGCACAGATGAAAAGGGAGGGGGACGTGGGGCTAAGGATAGGCAGAGGTGAAGAGATGGGTCTTGAGGCGGGACTGGAAGATGGTGAGGGACACGGAGTTGCGGATCAGTTGGGGGAGGGAGTTCCAGAGCCTGGGAGCTGCCCTGGAGAAGGCTCTGTCCCCAAAACTGCGGAGGTTGGATTTGTGGATGGAGAGGAGACCAGCTGATGTGGATCTGAGGGACCGTGAGGGTTGGTAGGGGGAGAGGAGGTCAGTGAGATATGGGGGGGGCCAAATGGTGGAGGGCTTTGTAGGTGAGGACCAGGATTTTGTAGGTGATCCGGTGGGAGATGGGAAGCCAGTGAAGTTGTTTGAGGACTGGAGTGATGTGATGCCAGGATTTGGTGTGGGTGATGAGTCGGGCGGCTGCGTTCTGGACCAGTTGGAGTCGGTTGATGTAGGTGGAGTTGATGACAAGGAGAAGTGATTTGCAGTAGTCCAGTCGGGAGGAGATGAGGCATGGATGAGTTTCAGCAGCGGGAGGTGTGAGAGAGGGTCTGATTTTGGCGATGTTGCGGAGTTGTTGCGAGTTGTTGCCTTAGAACGCCAGAGGCCCAGTGGTGCAGGCTCGAAGGGCCGAATTGCCTACTCCTGCACCTATTTTCTATGTTTCTATGTTTGATCCTGACTACAGGTGCTGTCTGTATGGATTTGTACGTTCTCCTAGTGACCACGTAGGTTTTCTCCCAAACTCCAAGGACGTACGTTTGTAGATTAGTTTGCTTTATACAAGTGTAAATTGTTACTAGTGTGTGTAAGATAGTGTAAGGGTGTGGGGATCGCTGGTCGGCGTAGACTCGGTGGGCCATACAGGTTTGTTTCCCTTAAAGTTTAGATCATTTAATGGAATAAAT
Source organism: Amblyraja radiata (assembly GCF_010909765.2). Classification (NCBI taxonomy): domain Eukaryota; kingdom Metazoa; phylum Chordata; class Chondrichthyes; order Rajiformes; family Rajidae; genus Amblyraja; species Amblyraja radiata. Next base: position 33,811,905 of record NC_045982.1, read on the forward strand.
GTAAATTGTTCCTAGTGTGTTGAATCGTGTTAATGTGCGGGGGTCGCTGGTCGCTATGTTTCTATGTAAAAGGTTTAAAACACCTGATTTTTGTTGTTTAACCAAGCCACTCCCTTGCCATGTGGAAGCAGACAACCCCTGCAAGTTGGGTTCTTCAAGCCTCTTTGGCAAGTTGAATCAGTAGTAAGGAAGGTAAATGCACTGCTGGTATTTACCTTGAGAGGGCTACAATATAAAAACAGGGATGTAATGCTGAGGCTCTATAAGGTGCAGGTCAGGCCTCATTTGGAGTATTGTGAGCAGTTTTGGGCACCATATCCGAGGAAGGGTGTGCTGGCTCTGGAGAGGGTGCAGAGCTGGATTACGAGAGTGATCCCAGGAATGAGTAGGCCAACATAAAATGAGCGTTTGACGGCACTGGACCTCTACTTGCTGGAGTTTAGAAAGATGAGGGGAGACCTCATCGACACTTACCGATTAGTGAAAGGCCTGGAAAGAGTGGATGTGGAGAGGATGTTTCCACTAGTGCTAGAGACTAGGACCAGAGGTCAGAGCCACAGATTAAAAGGTGTACCTTTAAGGGCCTGTCCCACTTTCCCGAGTCCTCTGCCAAGTTAAAGGACCTTTAAAAAAAATCAAGATTTTTGTGATCTACGAACTCCTCCTCCCGACTATCTTTTTACTTGTGGACTTTTTTGCCATGCTGAAAAAACCGTCCCGACTTACCTGATGTCCCGAGCACAACGAGCTGCTACGATATATCTACGGACTCGCTACGGACTCCTACGGACTCGCTATGGACATTCTCCGAGTTTGAATCAAGGGGAAAACTCGGGAGAATTCGTGATAATAATAATAATAATACATTTTATTTGTATAGCGCTTTTCAAGGACTCAAAGTCCCTTTGAATTGGGAAAGTGGGACAGGCCCTTTAGAAAGATGATGAGCAGGAATTTCTTTAGAGGGTGGTGAATCTGTGGAATTAATAGCCACTAAAGGATGTGGAGGCCAAGTTAATGGATATTTTTAAGGCAGATTGACAGATTTCTGATTAGTAAGAGGTTATGGGGAGAAGCCAGGAGAATGAGGTCAGGAGAGAGAGATAGATCTGCCATGATTGAATGGCGTAGACTTGATGGGCCGAATGGCCTAATTCTGCTCCTATAACTGATGAATTTATGAACCTATGTTTGTAGAGGCTTGGATGGTCCAGGTGAACTTTCACCTCAGTCAAGAATGTGCCCAAGACCAATTTCTTTACTCTGACAAAGCCCAAGAGAAATAGCTCGGACACTGTCAGTTTGGCTTAGTTTAGTTCAGCTTATTGTCACACATACCGAGGAACAGTGAAAAGCTTTTGTTGCGTTCCAAGCAGTCAGCAGGAAGACTATATATGATTACAATCAAACTGGCCACAGTGTACAAATAGGTGGTAAAGTGAATAGTGTTCGGGACAAGATAAATTCCAGTGAAGTTGTGATTATCGTTCGTCCAAAGGTCTCCAGTGAGGTAGATAGCAGCTCAGGACTGCTCTCTAGTTTAGTCAACTGAGTCCGCGATCCCCACACTTTAACACTATCCTACACTCATTAGGGACGTTAGAATTATACCAAGCCAATTAACCTACTAACCTGTAAGTCTTTGGAGTGGGGGAGGAAACCGGAGCACCCGGAGAAAACCCACACAGGTCACAGGGAGAATGGACAAACTCCGCACAGACAGCACCCGATGTCAGGATCAAAGCTGGGTCTCTGTAAGGCAGCAACTCTACCGTTGCGCCACTGTGACCGCCCTAATTACCAGTTGTCGATGTTTCTAGGAGACCCAGAGATATTTTTAAATTCACGAGTTATAAAATACACTTAAATTCTACACAGAACTTTGAATGGAAAATAATTATTACCACACGAGCAGAGTGACGGATGGTGTTTGAGTTTAGCCAGGCTACAGTTTAGTTTTTGTTTAGAGATACATCGCCGAAACAGATCGTTCGGTCCACCGTGTCCGCGCCGGCCAGCGATCCCTGAACACTATCACTATCTTGCACACACTATGGACAATTTACAATTTTACCAAAGCCAATTAACCTAAAAACCTGTATGTCTTTGGGGTGTGGGAGGAAACCGGAGCACCCGGAGAAAACCCACACAGATCACGGGGTGAATGGACAAACACAGACAGCACCCGATGTCAGGATCAACCCTGGGTCTCTGGCACTGTAAGGAAGCAACTCTACCGCTACACCACCTTACTGCCCGTAGTTATAGGATTTGTTCTGTATCCAACCAGTCCACGCCTGGCCAAAATTGTTTGATTGTGTCAGTGGTGTTTGTTTACCAGCATGGTTTTTTTTTTTTACATTGGGCAATAATAAACTTACAAAATAAATAAAAATATGAATGGATTGTTCTTCTGTTCAGATAAAGAACTAACCAACAGCGGCAAATGAGGCTGTCACGACTATTCTTCACACCATTCTGTGTGCACATCATTTGACAGCTTGATTTCATGGTACATTGAAGTCGTTATGGTGTTGTTAACATAAAGATGCTTGTCCACACTAAATATACAGCGGAGAATGGTGAACGCAGGCTTTTGTTTAATTGTAGGTATATAAAAATAGTCAATTGTAATTACTATAATTTGCCCGAAAACTGTTTTGTGTTAGGCTGCTTCATTCTGTCAATCTTGCCATTTACATGATCATAACATATCTCTAAATATTGAACAGCAGTGCATAATCACAGCTAAAATGTCATCACCATTGTCACAGATAACCTTGTTACTGGCTTCTTACTCGAAGCTGGAAGCACAGTTATAATTGACAGCAGGAAAACAAACGTGTTACAAATCGGGAAAAGCTAAGTATAATGGAGGAACAGCTACAGGCAATTTGTTTAAAAATGTGACTGACAGGAAGTATTCACAGGGGAAAGATTGAGGTGGGACAGTCTGCCCCTTCACCCTACTCAAAAGAAGTCCCAGCTGCCCCATGAAACTAATTGCGGCATTTCAATTGGACTCCCGAGATGGAGGGGCAGAGCCTTGGGAAATGGTGGGTGAGAAAGCTGTTCACTGTCTTAATGAATGGACACCTGTCCCACAGCTAAAGTAGGTTAACTCTGCTAGACTACAATCTCATTGTCCCTGCCTCAGACTCTAGCAAGACATTTTGACTCTAGTGATGTTTTACTGAGAATATAAACGTGAGAAAGAAAACGTACTAAAAACAGATTTATACAGGTAGATTGGAAAACTAAAGCAAACTGCTAGGTTCTACTAAGCAGGTCAGGCAGCATCGGGTAGGGAATGGGCAGGCGATGTTTCGGGTCAGGACATTACTTCAGATTAGAAAATTAAACTGGTGAATTAAAAGAGGCATGGGAACATATTGGATGTCTTTGACAGGTTGTTTAAGGTTGTGTTGTAGGATTTATGTATAGATAATAACTTTTTCTAGACAGGGTAAGTGACGAGAGCTGAGTTGTTATGGTACTGGTGAGGATATTTAGTTTAGTTTAGTTTAGTTTAGAGATAGAGTGCAGAAACAGGCCCTTCGGCCCACCAAGTCCACACCGACCAGCGATCCCCACACATTAACACTATCTTACACACACTAGGGACAATTTACACATACTCCAAACCAATTCTACCTACCTACCTGTACGTCTTTGGAGTGTGGGAGGAAATCGAAGATCCCGGAAAAAACCCATGCAAGTCACTAGGAGAACGTACAAACTCCGTACAGACAGCACCCGTAGTGGGGATCGAACCCGGGTCTCTGGCGCTGCAAGCGCTGTAAGGCAGCAAATGTGCCACCTTGAGGGTTTCATGTTCGCATGCTTTCTTCAGTAGTTAGAGAACAGTGCGGAAAAACAGGAAACACTTTAAATACTTGGCAGGTCAGGCCACATCGAGAGAGAGAAAAAAGTGCTGATGTTTCAGAACTGAAATGTGGGCATTGTCAAATGATTTCTCTCTCCTTCAACTCTACCTCGTGTGTTATTTCCAGGATGTTTGGTGTTTATTTGAGATTGCCTGAACCTGGAATTTCTTACGTCTTTGGCGTGTGGGCGGAAATTGGAGCGCCTGGAGAAAACCCACGCGGTCACGGAGAGAACGAACAAACTCCATACAGACAAGCACCTGTAGTCAATATCAAACTCAGGACTCTGGCGCTGTAAGGCAGCAACACTACCGCTGTGCCACTGTGCCACACTGTGCATCGATTAACAATAAACCTAAAATAACAATGAAAAGTGTTGGCGACATTCAGAAAGTCAGGCAACATCTGCAGAAGGAGAAATTGAATGTTTCAGGTTAAATAAATTGTTTCTCTATCGACAGATGCTACGTGACCTGCTGAATGTTTCCAACATTTTGTGTTTGTATTTCAGGTTCAAACCACAGGAAATGAATGATTTTTTCTAAATTGAATGACTTGGAATTAAACATGAAAATGTCACCCAACCACCTCTCCAATCGGAGAGAGAACAAAGTGCTTTACAGAAAACATGGGGGATATTAAAAAGCAAAATACTGTACTTGCTGGGGTTTGGTAATAAGAGAAAAGGTGCTGGAATGGCTCCGGGAACCAACGGCAACCATGGAGTTCAAGTTCAAGTTCAAGTGAGTTTATTGTCATGTGTCCCTGATAGGCCAATGAAATTCTTGCTTCAGCACACAGAATATAGTAGGCATTTACTACAAAACAGATCAATGTTTCCATATTCCGTAATATAAATATATACACACATGAATATATAAAATGATAAAGTGCAAATAACAGATAATTGGTTATTAATAATCAAAGTTTTGTCCGAGCCAGGTTTAACAGCCTGATGGCTGTGGGGAAGTAGCTATTCCTGAACCTGGTTGTTGCAGTCTTCATGCTCCTGTACCTTCTACCTGAAGGTAGCAGGGAGATGAGTGTGTGGCCAGGATGGTGTGGGTCTTTGATGATACTGCCAGCCTTTTTGAGGCAGCGACTGTGATAAATCCCCTCGATGGAAGGAAGATCAGAGCCGATGATGGACAGGGCAGTGTTTACTACTTTTTGTAGTGTTTTCTTTTCCAGGACGCTCAAGTTGCCAAACCAAGCCACGATGCAACCGGTCAGCATGCTCTCTACTGTGTACCTGTAGAAGTTAGAGAGAGTCCTCCTTGACAAACCAACTCTCCATAGTCTTCTCAGGAAGCAGAGGCACTGATGAGCTTTCTTGATAATTGCCTTAGTGTTCTCGGACCAGGAAAGATCTTCAGACATGTGCACGGCCAGGAATTTGAAGTTCTTGACCCTTTCAACCATCGACCCGTTGGTATAAATGGGGCTGTGGGTCCACATCCTACTCCTTCCAAAGTCCACAATCAGTTCCTTGGTTTTGCTGGTGTTGAGGGCCAGGTTATTGTGCTGGCACCATATGGAGAGAGGGAATCCGGATTCTCTATGCAGCCCATTGAGGCGTCAGCAGCTCTGATGTAACGTCATCAGCCTGAAGGGCTTGTCCCACTTGGACGACATTTTCGGCGACAGCCTGAAAATTGGTTGTCACGTCGTGGTCGGGTCGTGACGCGACGTGACGCTATGCATTGAAGGAAGAATATTTTACAGCCCATCTGTGGTCCGTTACCCTAACCCTAACCCTAACCCTAGCCCTTGCCCTAACCCTAACCCTGACCCTAACCCTCACCCTAACCCTAACCCTAACTCTGACCCTAACCCTGACCCTAACCCTAACCCTAACCCTGACACTAACCCTGACCCTAACCCTAACCGTGACCCTAACCCTAACCCTAGCCCTAACCCTAACCCTAACCCTAACCCTAACCCTAGCCCTAACCCTAACCCTAACCCTAACCCTAACCCTGGACCTAACCCTAACCCTGACCCTAGCCCTAACCCTAACCCTAACCCTGACCCTAACACTGACCCTAACCCGAACTGTGCGTCACCCGCAGGATAGCATACGTCAGCGTGTATGTCGTGCAGCTTGACGGTTTTAAGGACGTCAGTCACTGACGCTCGCAGTCGCCGAAAAATCGCAGGCCCTTGAAACAATAACTGCAGTTCTCTCCCCACAAGTACCATGTGGCCTGCAGAGCAATTCCAGAGTTTGCTGCGTTATGGGAGATGTTGAGATTCTTGGCAAGGTAGGAGAGGGAAGCAGAGATGCGGCAGGCAGCGAAAGGAGACTGCAGAAATCGGGCAGGCGGAATCAAATACACAGGACAAGATGTTAAGAAGTCCCTTGTGCCAATAGGTGGGGAGCATTTCACGACATTCGTTGATTGTTGAGAGTGGTAGATGCTCAACATCGGTGGGGGGCGGGGGGGGGATACGTATATCTTGGCCTGGGTAACCTTCAGGACAGTTGGGCACAGGACACAGCGAGCCGAAGATGCACGGGGTAGCAATGAAAGAAACTGTGAGGTCGTGGTGAGGGAATGCTGAGGGGCAAGTGAGACGGTAGCGGGAGCAGTGAGGGGGAGTGAGGAAGCAGCAGGGAAACTGCAAGGGGGAAGTGAAGGGTGCAAGAAGGCAGAGAGAGTGCTCAAAGGGGGTAGTGAAGGAGCAAGGAGGAAGAAGTGAGGAAGTGAGGAGGAGAAACTGTAAATGGCTTGATTGTAATCATGTATTATCTTTCTGCTGCCTGGTTAGCACGCAACCAAAGCTTTTCACTGTACCTCTGTGCACGTGACAATAAACTAAACTAAAACTGTAGGGAGCAGTGATGGGGAAGTGAGGGGGAAGTGAGGGGGAAGTGAGGAGGAAGTGAGGAGGAAGTGAGGGGATGTGAGGGAAAAGTGAGGGGGAAGTGAGGGGAAGTGAGGGGGGGTGAGGGGGAAGTGAGGGGGAGGTGAGGGGGAGGTGAGGGGATGTGAGGGAAAAGTGAGGAGGAAGTGAGGGGGAGTGAGAGGAAAGTGAGGGGGAGGTGAGGGGGCAGCATCTGAGCTGCAGGGGGAAGCGAAGGACTCACAAGGGAGCAGCACGATTGATGCCATTTACCCCTTTGAGCATAATCAAAAAAGCATCTGGTTATGTAAGGTTAAAGTAAAATGTGTTTCTCGCGTGTAGTGTTTGGATTGTAAACATGTCACTGTCATTTCTCAGCTATTGGTGATGGAGCTGCTACACCTTGTTCGGCAGTGAACACTTTGTCCTGTCAGCCAATTTATCAGCTTGTTGTGATGTGGAGCCACAGAGCAAACCTTGACATGTTCATCTGGCATCTCAGTGCACATGCTGTCCAGCAACTGTCTTGACAGAGATTTCTTCGAAAGAGAAATGATGATCGTTCTTGTTGTAGCAACACATCACCGCTGTGAGTTTGCCTTGATGGTGCATTCGTGGGATATCTGAACTGTTCATATTCTTCAGCTTGGAAGAAACCACAGGAGATTCTTCTTCCCTGTGGCTACCAGGCTGTACAACTCCTCCCCCTTCTGTCGTGGGGTAGACTGAGGCTGAGACTGACTCCCCCCCCACCCCCCCTCTCAATCTTTGCACATCCCCAATACTTTCCACTCGTCATTTTATTTTCATGTTTCATGGATTTTGTGTTTTATGACTGTTGGCAGATCAATTTCCCTACTGGGATGAACAAAGTTCTCTGGTATTGTATGGTATTGTGTCGTTTCGTATAAATCCATCTCCATGCTCTCAGCAACACCATACTTCGCGGGTCAGAGCCAGAGTCAGTGCGAACCCGCAATGACGGAGCCCGCACTGATGGAGCCCACGGTTGACGGAGCCCGCACTGACGGAGCCCACGGTTGACGGAGCCCACGGTTGACGGAGCCCGCACTGACGGAGCCCGCAATGACGGAGCCCGCACTGACGGAGCCTGCGGCTGGGGCTTGGGTTGGCGGAGCCCGCACTGACGGAGCCCGCACTGATGGAGCCTGCGGCTGGGGCCTGGGTCTGCGGAGCCTGCGGCTGGGGCCTGGGTCGGTGCCTCGGAGGTCAGGAGGGCGAACCCAGTGGCGAATCATGGAGTTGATCGATGCGGCGGTCGATGAGCTCGCCCGTCAGGGTCAGCGGTGGAGAACAATGGAGGACCCAGCATGGGGGGACCAATTTGAGGGGTGGGGGAGGGGATGGTGGTGAGAACAAGAGGGGCCCTGGCGCGGGGGTAATTTGTAACTTTGTAAGCGTACCTTTATGTGATGACTATTTACATACCTTGGGTAGACAAGCAAAGAATTTCACAGTGCCTTGTCACATGTGACAATAGAGTATTCAATTCAACTCAATTCAATTGTTTTCTCTATAGAACCATCTACAAGGTGGGAGAGGGTGAATGCGTGAGTACACTTGACTACTCATCAAAAAACAGTCGCACCCCCGGCCACTCCCTCTTCTCCCCTCTCCCATCAGGCAAAAGATACAGAAGTGTGAAAATGCACACCTCCAGATTCAGGGACAGTTCCTTCCCAGCTGTTATCAGGCAACTGAACCATCCTACCACAACCAGAGAGCAGTCCTGAACTTCTACCTACCTCATTGGTGACCTTTGGACTATCCTTGATTGGACTTTACTGGCTTTTCCTTGCACTAAATATTATTCCCTTAACAAGTATCTATACACTGAAAATGGCTCGATTGTAATCATGTATTGTCTTTCCGCTGATTGGTTAGTTTGCAACAAAAGCTTTCCACTGAACCTTGGTACACGTGGCAATAAACTAAACTGCACTCTTCATAATCAAGTTCAATTTTTAAAGGCGACACAAAACACTGCAGATGTTGAAATCGTAATTAAAAAACAGGTGTGAAGAAGGATCTAACCTGAAGCATCATCTGTCCATTTCCCTCCACAGATGATGTCTGGCCCACTGCATATCCCCAGCACTTTGTTTTTCCCTCATTTCTTTAAGCACATCCATGAGAATTTCTCTTAATTACAGTCTATACATTGTATAAAATCACAAGAGGAATAGAGAAGGTAGACACAAGGAGTCACTTGCCCCGAGAGCGTGAATTGAGAAGCAGAGGACATACGTTCAAGGTGAAGGGGAAAAGATTTAATAGGAAACTGAGGGGTAACGTTTTCACACAAAGGGTGGTGGGTGTATGGAATAAGCTGCTGAAGGAGGTCACTGAGGCAGGGACTATCACAACATTTAAGACACAATCAGACAGGTGCGTGGATATTACAGGTTTAGAGGGATGTGGGCCAAAGGCAGGCAGGTGGGACTAGTGTAGATGGGACATGCATGGACAAGTTGAGCAGAAGGGCCTGTTTCCATGCTGTAAGACTATCACTTCTGATTCTTGTTTTAATTTGTCACGCAAGTCAAAAGTCACACATAAGGATAGTCCCTTGAACATACAACTGCTATTACTATTCCTTCCTAAAGGCAAGCTGACTCACATATGTTAGATGCTTTGTAAAAAACATTGGATGAGTTGCCTTCAGTAATAACATGTTTCCATAGAGGCCATTCTTAGAGGCCATTCATTACATGGATTATTTGACACCAGGGGAACGATGGAGGCAAAGGAAACACAAGAGAGTATTACAGAGCATACAATAAGATTATGTTCATGAGTGATAGGACTAGAGTCAGGCCATTCAGCCCATCAAGTCCATTCCGCCATTAAATCATGGCTGATCTATCTCTCCCTCCTAACCCCATGCCTTCTCCCCATAACCCCTGACATTCATACTAATCAAGAATCCATCTATCTTTGCCTTAAATATATATATTGACTTGACCTCCACAGCTTTCTGTGGCAATGAATTCCACAGATTCACCACCCGCTGACTAAAGAAATTCCTCCTCATGTCCTTCCTAAAGGATTGTCCTTTTATTCTGAGGCTGTGGCCTCTGGTCCTATACTCTCTCACCAGTGGAAACATCCTCTCCATATCCACTCTATCCAAGCCTTTCACTATAATAAAACAAATCCTTCCGATTTAATGCAAGGATTGATAAATAGGCTTCATCAAAGCCTATTTGGTAGTTATATTCCAATTAGAAAGGGCCGATAGTTATTAAAGAAGGCTGAATGCTGTATTTGAGGAGTTTGAAAGAAAACAATAAATCTGCTCAAAAGCAAACTTATCTGCTTCCAGCTAACAGGCTGCTAAAAAAGGATTTTAAATATGTTGCTGACTGTAAAAAGATGAAGATTGAAAAGTAGTTTTCCTATCATCAGCGGTTTGCGTGACTTTAACAGATTCTCTAAATTTTCTTTAAAGCCCATCTGGTGTGTACCATGGATATTACAAGACGTTAAAAATTTGTTTATCAAGTTGCAAATTGAATTTAGGATAAATAGCAGTCTTTACTTACATTTTTGAGCACAGTACTTTTGTTTCTCACTGCCCTGTTGCACAGCACGAAGAGACGACTATTCAGCTATTTTAGTTAGTGATAGCTGGGTTGTATCATAGTTCCATTTACCCACCTTCTCACACATATGTGGGGGGAGCAGCAGGAAGCCAATGCTTCAGTGTTGGACTCTGTGGAGGCCAGTATTAGAGCAGAGCTGAGATCCTGATGTCAGAAAGGGAAGCTAGATTATTAAATGCATATTTTGTATCAAATTTTACTAAGGGCAGCATTCCGGTAGGCGGCGCGACTCTCGTCTGCAGCGGCCTCTGCAGTCCGTCTGCGTTTTTATTATTTTATGTCTATGTTTTAATGTAGTTTTTGTTATTTTTGTTGGGGTATGTGTGTGGGGGTGTGGGGGGGTTGGGGGTAACTTTTAAATCTCTCCCTGCACGGGAGACCCGACCTTTTCTTTGTCGGGTCTCCGTTGTCGTTGGGGCTGCAACAAGGAGCGGCCTCCAACAGGAAAACCGGGGGCTCTGGTGCTGACTACTCACCTCACCGTCGCGGAGTTGGCCGAGTCCAGAGCGGGTGGAGCTGTGGTGGACGCTGCTGCGACCCGACCCCCGGAGCTTCGGAGGCTGCAACTGCGGGTTTGGCGGACGGCACCGGGAGCCCGCGGGTCCCTGGAGGGAGACCGCTTTTCGGGGCTTCCGCAGCAGCGACTTTTCCCGCCCGAGTTGCGGGGTTGAAGAGCACCTGGAGCGGGGCCTACATCACCGCCCCGCGCGGCTTGGAATGGCCGCGGGAGTTTGCGAGCGCACGCCGGGGGCTCTAACATCAAGACCCGGTGTGCGGCCTTGCATCACCCGACATGGCTTAAATGGCCACGGGACAATTCGCCATCGCCCGCCGGGGGCTTTGACTTTGACTCTGACATGGGGGGGGAGAGTGCAGTGGAGAGAAAAGTTTTTTTGGCCTTCCATCACAGCAATGTGATGGATGTTTATGTAAAATATGTTGTGTCTTGGGTCTATTTGTTTGTAATGTATGGCTGCAGAAACGGCATTTCGTTTGGACCTCAAGGGGTCCAAATGACAATAAATTGAATTGTATTGTATTGTATTGTATTGTATTGTATTGTATTGTATTGTATTGTATTGTGGCACAGCGGTAGAGTTGCTGCCTTACAGCGCCAGAGACCCGAGTTCGATCCTGACAACGGGTGCTGTCTGTACGGAGTTTGTACGTTCTCACCGTGACCACGTGGGTTTCCTCTGGGTGGTCCTGTTTCCTCCCACACTCCAAAGGCTTATAGGTTTGTAGGTGAAATGGCTTGGCATAATTGTAAATTGTCCCTAATGTGTGTAGAATAATGTTAATGTGCGGGGATCACTGGTTGATACGGACCCGGTTGGCTGAAGGGCCTGTTTCACTAAACTAAAGTAAAAAGATGTTTCCAAAATCTCTAAGTGGAAATAAGTGAAGTCAAGTGGAGTTTATTGCCAAATGCACAAATACAATGCGGTTCAGGTACAATGACAATCCTCAGACACAAGGCACAGCAGGTGCTGGAATCTTGAGCAAGACACAAAGTGCTGGAGAAACTCACCGGATCTGGCAGCATCTGTGGAGGGAATAAATTGGTAATGTTTCAGGTTCATACCCTTCTTGAGAACAATTAAAGTCCACAGCAGCATCACAGGCACATAGACATATAAAACTCATCAAGACGGCTGGCTCTGTCCTGGGGGTGGAATTGGATTCATGGCAGGTGGTCTTGGAGGGGAGGATGCTCCTCAAACTGTGGATCATATTGGACAATACCCTCCATGACACACTGGTCAACCTGAGGAGACAGACTGGTTCCACCAAGATGCAGGACAGAACGCCACAGGAGATCCTTCTTCCCTGTGGCTATCAAACTTTACAACTCCTCCCCCTTCTGTCGTGGGGTAGACTGACTCCCCTTTCCCCCCTTCCACAATCTTTGCACATCCCCAATCCTTTCCCCTCATCATTTTAATTTCATGTTTCATGTATTTTGTATTTTTATAAATGTTGGCAGATCAATTTCCCTGCTGGGATAAATAAAGTTCTATTGTATTGTATCACATCGTATAACATACAAGAACAAGTCAAAAATCAAGAGTGTTTTCTTGTCATATCTCCTGAAACGGAACAATGAAATTCATACTTGCAGCAATACAACGGATACATAATATGCTGTAAAAACCATAATAAACAACAAAAATAGTTCAACATATACGAAAAAAACAGTGCAAAGTTAACATAATAAATGAATGACATAAATTATCTATGATTTATACATATATTTTCCAAGAGTTCAAAGAACAACACTACAAAAAAACACGACATTAGTGTTCAATCTGACCAGAGATGCTACCTGTATGGAGTTTGTACGTTCTCCCTATGACTGTGTGGGTTTTCTCCAGGTATTCTGGTTTCCTCCCACACTCCAAAGAAGTGCAGGTTTCTAGGTTAATAGACTTCTATAAATTATCCCTGTGTTGCATAGAACAGTGTGTGTCTGATTGTTGGTTGGAGCGGGCTCAGTGGGCTGAAGGGCCAGTTTCCACGCTGTATCTCCAAACATATATCTAAACATGGTGGCCCCATAGCAGAAGCGTACAAGTCGGGGGGCTGGAAACTGGACGTATCCTGAGCTAATTCTGCTACCACCATCATCTATTGCAACAAGTGATGGCTCCCACTGATTGTCGCCGGAAGCTTGCATCCTTTTCAGGACGGACGATGGCAGGGATGTCAACATTTGAAACATGAAAGATAGACACGAAAGAAGAAGTTCATAGTAGTGCATGAATGGATCTACCATAAGCTGGGGACCTTAGTGATTAACCTCTACACTATTATGGACTTTGGACTGTGTCTATGGAACTGGTGCAAATACTGTAAGATATGCCTGTTCAAAAAGACAAATGAGCAACTATCGGACAGTCCATTTAATCTTATTGGTAGCTATTAGAAACAACATCAGGGAGCACATTAACAGACATTTGGGGATGTTTGTGTTGATAAGAACCAACATGGATCGGTAAAATACAAGTCATTTTTGACCCAACATACTGAGGTAACGGAAAATGAAAATCAGAAAACTGTAGCTGCTGGAACTGATTAAAACAGAAAATGCTGGACGTACCTGGTAGGTCAGGCAGCATCTGTAGAGAGAGAAACTAAGTCAACACTAAGGGGTTGAAGATTCTTCATTGGAACTGGCAAAGTTCAGTTGACTTCTGGTGCCCTGTGCAAGAGGGACTAGTTTATTTGAGTAGATCTCTGGTACTTTGCAAGTGTGAGATTCCTGCTGGACCCAGTATTAATGGAGAGCCAGGTGATTGGATACACTCTTCAAATGCTTATGATTACTCTTTCCACAGAGGCTGCTTGCCCCGTTGTGTGTTTCCAGCATTTCTGTTTATTATTTGAGGTAACAGAGAATATCAATGAAGGAAACAAAGAGTTTGTGAAAGTTACAGATTGTCAGAATAAGTTTGATAAAATTCTGCACAAAAAGCTGGTTACAAAATTGAGACCCATGACATTAATAGTCATTAGTAACATAGATATATAATTGGCGTGGAAACAGAAAGCAGTCACAATAAATGTTATTCGATGGAAAGTAGTGTTCCAAGGGATGAGCAATAATATCACTGATTAGAAGTATATAAAACATAGACACATCTAACATTTTGACGTACATGAAATTATGAGAAAATCGTTCTCCCAGAGTGGAAATGTCAAGGACTAGAGGACACAGATTTAAAGTCGGAGGGGCAGAGTTTAAAGGAGATGTGTGAGGCATGTTTTTTACAGAGAGTGGGGGCACCTGAAACAGCTGCTGATTATGGAATTAAAGAGGTTTTTAGATAGGCACATGGTTATGCAGAGAATGGAGGGAAATGGATCACATGTACACTATGGGCCAATGGGGCTGTTCTTGTACTGCACTGTTCTATGTCTTACGCATTGTCATAAAGGGTAATGGATGGCACAAAGATCAGAGGAGTGTTAAACAGTGTGGACTACTGGGCTTATATTCACTGGAATTTAGAAGGATGAGTGGGAATTGCAGTGTAGCTGCTGCTGCTTGCTGCTGCTGGCACAGACGATGGCTGCCACGGTGTACTGTTTTAATCGATAATGTTTTATTATTAATGTTTAATGTTTTATGTGTCATTCCTAACTGTCACTGTATGTCATGTTGTCACTTGCGGACGGAGCACCAAGGCAAATTCCTTGTATGTGAATACTTGGCCAATAAAAATATTCATTCGGGTCCAGTGATCACAATACCATTAGTTTCAATATAATTATGGAGAAGGTCAGAACTGGACCTAGGGTTGAGATTTTTGATTGGAGAAAGGCTAACTTTGATGAGATGCGAGATGATTTAAAAGGAGTGGACTGGGACATTTTGTTTTATGGGAAAGATGTAGAAGAGAAATGGTGGACATTTAAAGGGGAAATTTTAAGAGTACAGAATCTTTATGTTCCTGTTCGGTTGAAAGGAAACAGTAAAAATTGGAAAGAGCCCTGGTTTTCAAGGGAAATTGGACATCTTGTTCGGAAAAAGAGGGAGATCTACAATAATTATAGGCAGCATGAAGTAAATTAGGTGCTTGTGGAGTATAAGGAATGTAAAAAGAATCTTAAGAAAGAAATTAGAAAAGCTAAAAGAAGATATGAGGTTGCTTTGCAAGTAAGGTGAAAGTAAATCCAAAGGGTTTCTACAGCTATATTAATACCAAAAGGATAACGAGGGATAAAATTGGTCCATTGGAGAAACAGAGTGGGCAGCTATATGCAGAGCCAAAAGAGATGGGGGAGATATTGAACAATTTATTTTCTTCGGTATTCACCAAGGAGAAGGATATTGAATTATGTGAGGTAAGGGAAACGAGTAGAGTAGTTATGGATACTATGAGTTTCAAAGTAAAAGAAGTACTGACACTTTTGAAAAATATAAAAGTGGATAAGTCTCCAGGTCCTGACAGGATATTCCCTAGGACATTGAAGGAAGTCAGTGTAGAAATAGCCGGGGCTATGACAGAAATATTTCAAATGTCATTAGAAACGGGAATAGTCCCCGAGGATTGGCGTACTGCGCATGTTGTTCCATTGTTTAAAAAGGGTTCTAAGAGTAAACCTAGCAATTATAGACCTGTTAGTTTGACTTCAGTGGTGGTCAAATTAATGGAAAAGATACTTAGAGATAATATATATAAGCATCTGGATAAACAGGGTCTGATTAGGAACAGTCAACATGGATTTGTGCCTGGAAGGTCATGTTTGACTAATCTTCTTGAATTTTTTGAAGAGGTTACTAGGGAAATTGATGAGGGTAAAGCAGTGGATGTTGTCTATATGGACTTTAGTAAGGCCTTTGACAAGGTTCCTCATGGAAGGTTGGTTAAGAAGGTTAAACTGTTGGGTATAAATGCAGGAATAGCAAGATGGATTCAGCAATGGCTGAATGGGAGAAGCCAGAGGGTAATGGTGGATGGCTGTTTATTGGGTTGGAGGCAGGTGACTAGTGGGGTGCCTCAGGGATCTGTGTTGGGTCCTTTGTTGTTTGTCATGTACATCAATGATCTGGATGAAGGGGTGGTAAATTGGATTAGTAAGTATGCAGGTGATACCAAGATAGGGGGTGTTGTGGATAATGAAGAGGATTTCCAAAGTCTACAGAGTGATTTAGGCCATTTGGAAAAGTGGGCTGAAAGATGGCAGATGGAGTTTAATGCTGATAAATGTGAGGTGTTACACCTTGGCAGGACAAATCAAAATAGGACGTACATGATAAATGGTAGGGAATTGAAAAATACAGTTGAACAGAGGGATCTGGGAATAACCGTGCATAGTTCCTTGAAGGTGAAATCTCATATAGATAGGGTGGTAAAGAAAGCTTTTGGTATGCTAGCCTTTATAAATCAGAGCATTGAGTATAGAAGCTGGGATGTAATGTTAAAATTGTACAATGCATTGGTGAGACCAAATCTGGAGTATGGTGTACAATTTTGGTCGCCCAATTATAGGAAGGATGTCAACAAAATAGAGAGAGTACAGAGGAGATTTACTAGAATGTTGCCTGGGTTTCAACAACTAAGTTACAGAGATAGGTTGAATAAGTTAGGTCTTTATTCTCTGGAGCGCAGAAGGTTAAGGGGGGACTTGATAGAGGTCTTTAAAATGATGAGAGGGATAGACAGAGTTGATGTGATCAAGCTTTTCCCTTTGAGAATAGGGAAGATTCAAACAAGAGGACATGACTTCAGAATTAAGGGACAGAAGTTTAGGGGTAACATGAGGGGGAACTTCTTTACTCAGAGAGTGGTAGCGGTGTGGAATGAGCTTCCAGTGGAAGTGGTGGCGGCAGGTTCGTTGGTATCATTTAAAAATAAATTGGATAGGCATATGGATGAGAAGGGAATGGAGGGTTATGGTATGAGTGCAGGCAGGTGGGACTAAGGGAAAAAAGATGTTCGGCACGGACTTGTAGGGCCAAGATGGCCTGTTTCCATGCTGTAATTGTTATATGGTTATATGGTTATTCATTCATTCTTATAGATTCTTAAGGGATTGGACAGGCTTGATGCAGGGTTCAGAACCAGGGATCACAGTTTAAGAAGAAGGGGTAGGCCATTTTGGACTGAGATGAGGAAAAACTTATTTCACCCAGAGAGTTGTGAATCTGTGGAATGTTCTGCCACAGAAGGCAGTGGAGGCCAATTCACCGGATGTATTCAAGAGTGAGTTAGATTTAGCTCTTAAAGCTTAGGGAATCAAGGGATATAGGGAGAAAGCAGAAAAGGGGTACTGATTTTGGCTGATCAGCCATCATCATATTGAATGGCAGAGCTGGCCCGAAATGCCGAATGGCCGACTCCTGCAACTATTTTCTACATTTCTATGACTACAAGAAGACAGATTTTATTCAGCAACTCACATTTTTGGGTAGTGATTTGTGAATTTCTGTTAACTGCAAGACGTTATCATGGCCTTGCATGAAGGCTGCTGAGCTCCCAGTGTGCCTTTACAATATGATAGGAAATCGGAGCACCAGGGTGCAATTAGGGAACATTTCTTAAAAGGCAGCAGCATCTGTGGTCTGGATGAAACCTGGGTCCCTGGACCTGCTGCATCTCTCTGCCTCCCACTGGGCAAAGACCATTGTCCCATTAGAAGCGGGCATTTGATGAGCGGAACATTGTAAAACCTTGTGTAGGAAGGATCTGCAGATGCTGGTTTAAACCAAAGATAGACACAAAAAGCTGAAGGGTCTCAACCCAAAACATCACCCATTCCTTCTCTCCAGAGATGCTGCCTGGCCCGCTGAGATACTCCAGCTTTCTGTGTCTGGCTTCAGTCTAAAACCTTGTGTTGTAAGCATTGATGAATAAGTCGGCTGATGAACGGTTCCTTGACAACAAGAAGGGTAAAGTTGCCTTTGTTGACCATTCTTGATTGAGTTCCCATCAATATTTCCCAGAAGGCAATGAGAGGGAGGTACATCAGTACCTCGGGGTGGTCAGGTTTGTACCAGTCTGTTTATTCTCGAAGGAACTGCAGATGCTGGTTTAAACCGAAGATAGACACAAAAAGCTGGAGTAACTCAGCGAGAGAGGCAGCATCTCTGGAGAGAAGGAATGGGTGATGTTTCGGGTTGAGACCCTTCTTCAGACCCCGGCTTATTCTTCCCTCTGACTTGAGGTCAGCTCATATCACTCCAGTCCAATCACCACCAGTGACCACCAGGAGACATTTTCAACCAGAACTGAAAGCCCCTGTCCCACTTGGGTGACCTCCACCGCGACCTCTGGCGCGTTTGCCCGTGACCCACAGTCGCAGGTAGGTCGCCATGAGGTCGTAGGAGGTCTTCGTTACTGTCCTTCATGGTCGAAAGTGGTCTCCGCGTAGTCAAGGCTTCAGCTAGGTCGCAGCGTATATTTCAAGATGTTAAAAATTGACCACGACTAAAAATAGGTCACCGTGGGAAAAATCAATATTTTTTTAGTCGTAGGTCTTGTCGAAGCCGGTCGCAATAGGTCGTGATGCTAGTCGAAGGTGCTCGAAGGTGGTCGAAGGTAGTTGAAGGTAATAGCTCAGGGGTGAAAAAAAGGTCAGTAGAAAAAAAAGGTAATTTCAACAGCAAAATGTCACCTCTTTCACTCCAAGGCATGTTCATTCATAGCTGGAGAGTTTTTTGGAGAGGAGACTTGTATTTTAGAGATGGAACCAAAAAGGCAGCAGCGCAGGGTGAGGGCACAATCCTCAAAAACACCTGCCATGCAGGTGTTGCCCACCCAGGAGGAGGAGTGGCAGGAGGTGATGCTACAGGAGGTGATAGTGCAGGAGGAGGTGACCATGCACGGGAGACCCCTGGAGGAGGAGACCAGGGTGGTAGTATATGTCCCCACCACCACCCCATCCTTCACTGCCTCATTTGAAGGCAGCAAAGCAGCCCTTTCTCCTGTGTCTGACACAGCATCAGGGGCAGATGCCCCATTGGCGGTGAGGGAGGGCTGGAGGAAGGTTATGCCCTACACCATCACCAGGCAGCAGGAGGGGGACCTTGACAAATGTTTCCAGCACAATGCCAACCTGTACAAAAAGAAAAATGAGGGGTACAGGGACAGGGACAAGAATGGCATGCTTGCCATCCACTACCCCACATGTGTGCTTAAAGTTTCATCTTTTGTCAAAGCCCAGCGCCGCTCTCTTCCAGTCATCTGGGACAGTCCATCACATCATCTCCATTCACCCATTGAGACATCTTCTTGTGCTTCCTCTTCACTCTTGCTCTTCCCATTCTGCCTTTCTTAAAAGGCTGCTGAAACAAAAGGGCTACTGCAAACAGCAGTAGTTGTATTTTGACTAACATCCTCCAAACTAGTTTCTTCCTTGCTTGCATGGTTCAGAATGATTTAAAAAAAACCTGTGAGGCATTTTTTAGTGAGAAAAAAATACAGACATGACATCATTTTATCAGGTGATCATTTGAGCTGTAGACACTCGCCACTGGTCGTTGTTGGTTTTCCGTGTGGTCCCCAGAGGTGGAAGGGGGTCGTGCTCATTCACGGACCAATTTGCCAGAGACCATCCTCAAGTAAAACGTACATGGTCGAAGCCAGACTTCACATAGTTGAAGGAGGCCTTCTTCATAATCGAGGGAGGTCGTCATCATAGCCGTAGGAGGTCGTACACATAGTCGAGGAATATCTTAGGAGGTCGTAGGTCACCTCGACCTTTATTTTATTTTAGTCGCTTAAGGTTGCCAGAGGTCGCGGTGGAGGACTCCCAAGTGGGACAGCCCCTGAACCCTGTGAAATTTGTAAAGAACTTGTAAGGATGGCACAGCGGTGGAGCTACTGCCGTGTGTAAGTAGGAACTGCAGATGCTAGTTCAATCCGAAGATAGACACAAAAAGCTGGAATAACCCAGCGGGACAGGCAGCATTCTGGAGAGAATAGGAGCCGGGACCCTTCCATCACCTATTCCTTCTCTCCAGAGATGCTGCCAGACCTGCTCAGTTACTCCAGCATTTGTTGTCTGTCTTTGGTTACAAATATTACCTAGTTGTTCTTGCCTGTCACAGGATGATGCTACTTTAGTTTTACAAGTTGGATCAAATGCCCCTTTGTTTCCTCGGTTCCACTGAGAACTCTCTTTTAAGCAGCTTGGTTTATTTGCAGGGAAAGCAGCCCACCTGAAAAATAAAATCCACTCGGCTTTTCTCCTGCCCTGTGAATATGAAAATGAGATCTAGCGTAGTATCAGGTCTGAAAGTTGGTATCCCTGTAGTGCAACCTTCTCACAAGGCTCTGAGATGAGACCTGAACCGATAACTCTGACTGAAGCATAATACACACACATCAATACAAACACACACACTCATACACACACAAACACACTCACACACACACATGAATACACACACATGAACACACACATACACACATACACACATACACACACACATATACACACACACACATACACATACACACACAAACACACACATGAATACACACTCGCACACTCACACACACTCTCACACGCACACTCACACACACATACACACACATACACACACACACTCTCACATGCACACTCACATACACATCCATACACACACACACACACTCATAAACACACACTCACACTCACATCCTCACACAAACACACACACACACTCAAACACACACTCACACTCGCACACACGCACAATCAAACGCTCACACTCACACACACGGCCTCACATCCACACACACATGAACACACACACACACATACACACACACTCACGCACACGCACACGCACACACTCACATACACACACACACATGGATACACACTCACACACATCCACACACACTCAAACACACACACATACACACTCACACTCACTCTCACTCACACACCCACACACACACACGCACACGCACACACCCACACGCACCATACACACACTCACATAAATACACACACACATTCACACTCACGCACACATACATACACACACAGATGAATACATTCCCACACACACTTACACACACCCACACCCACACACACTCACACACACACACATGAATACACACGCATGCACACACATTCTCATACACACTCACACACACTTACACACACTCACACACACACGCTCACACATACACACACACTCACACACACACATGAATGCGTGCACACACACACACTCTTACACACACTCACACACACTCACACACACACACTCACACATACACAAATACACACTCGCACATGCACACTCACACACACACCCACACACACACACTCACATGCACACACTCACATGCACTCACTCACAGACACTTACACAGACACACACTCACTCACACACATACATACACACACACACACATGAATACAAACCCGCACACACACACACACACTCACACATACACATACACACAAACCCCCCACACACACACACTCACATACACACACACTCACACACACACACGCACATACACACACACGCACACACACACATGCATACACACTCACATACACACTCACACACACACACACACACATACATACATACAAACCCCCCCACACACACGCTCACATACACACACAAACACATACACATACATACACACAAACCCAATGCACACATACACTCACACACACACATATGCATACACACATACCCACACAAATACATACACACACTCACACACATATATACCACAAACATACCCCTGCACACACTTACACACACACACACAAACATTCACCCACTCACACACATACACATATGCAAACATATACATATACGCACAGCCTCACACACACCTACACTCACACACACACACACACACAACTACACACACATGTACACGCTCCCACACACGTGTTTGTGTATCAATGATCAATGTTATTCCGTGGTGTTTCAGTCTGTCGTGAGGCCCACTCTAGTCATGGTCATTGCCCAACCAGCCCAATGCACCAACCCATCCCCCAGCTGAGATATCCCCCCATGTTCCCGCTGATCATCCATCACCCATTCACACTAGTTCTATACTATCCCACTTTCTCATCCACTCCCTACACACTAGGGGGCAATTTATGGAGGGCCAATTAACCTACAAACCCATATGCCTTTGGGATCTGGGATGAAGCCGGAGCACCGAGAGAAGACCCATGTAGTCACAGGGAGAACGTGCAAACTCCGTACAGACAGCAACTAAGGTGTGGATCGAACCTGAATTTCTGGCGCTGTGAGGCAGAACATTCCACAGCTACATTGTAAAGATTTGTTCTGCTTGACATATGGTGCCAGTCAGCTGCCACAGCTAATTCTGGCTGCTCTGTTGACAGTGAAGTTA
Source organism: Amblyraja radiata (assembly GCF_010909765.2). Classification (NCBI taxonomy): domain Eukaryota; kingdom Metazoa; phylum Chordata; class Chondrichthyes; order Rajiformes; family Rajidae; genus Amblyraja; species Amblyraja radiata. The sequence continues at coordinate 33,834,096 of NC_045982.1, forward strand.
CTGCTTGAAGTTTGTAGGCATGAACTGCAATCTGAGAGTAACCAGATAATCATGTTTTGTGATATTCTTTTTTATAAAAGAATAATAGTTTAGTGAAAAATAGTTTTTGTGAATAATAATTTAGTTTGGTTTAAAGACAGCGTGGAAACAGGCCCTTCAGCCCACCGTGTCCGCACCGACTAGCGATACCCGCACACTAGCACTATCCTACACACACTAGGGACAATTTGCACTTATACCAAGCCAACTAACCTCCAAACCTGTATGTTTGGAGTGTGGTAGGAAACCGAAGATCTCGGAGAAAACTCACGCAGGTTACGGGGAGAACGTACTAACACCGTACAGACAGCACCCGTAGTCGGGATCGACACCAGGTCACCGGTGCTGCAAGTGCTGTAAGGCAGCAACTCTACCGCTGCACCACCGTGCCAGCCCAGTGATTACTCATTCATTGAGGAATAAATGTCGGCTGCAACACTACTGTAAATGGCTGGAGATGTTAATTCATTTTGAGAGTGAAGAGAAAAACCTGTGTAGGATAGAAAAAATAAATACTCGAGGATACAGATTATGGTGAGAGGGCAAAATGGAAAGGATGTGTCAGGGCAAGTGTTTGATATTTAGCCTGGAACACTGGTGATGGTGGTGGTGGTTAGGCAGATACAATGGTGGTGTTTAAGAGACTATTGGATAGGCATCTGGACATGCAGGGAATGGAGGGATATGGATTATGTACAGGCAGATAAGAGTTGGTCTTGCCATTATGTGTAAGAAGGAACTGCAGATGCTGGTTTAAACTGAAGATAGACACAAAAAGCTTGAGTAACTCAGCGGGACAGGCAGTATCTCTGGAAAAAAGGAACAGGTGACATTTGGAGTCAAGATTATAAACGTCACCTATTCCTTCTCTCCAGAGATGCTGTCTGAGCCGCTGAGTTCCTCCAGCATTTTTGTGTCCATCTTCAAAAAGCACAACTTGTCAACAACCAAGTGCAGAGCTCTCAAGTTTAGAGAGGATAAGTCAGAGTCTAGAAAGCACTGGAGAATGTGCCCAGACCTATTGGCAACACTGTGCTAAATTAATCCAATCTGCTTTGAAAGCAAGCTCTCCATAGCACTGAGGAATGAAGCAAGGAGGCATTTGATCCAACTTGTAATAAGACTGTAAACCCAAGAGTAAAAGTCGCATCATCCTGATTGATTGAAGAAGAAATTGACAAGTGGACCAAGCATTGCAAAGGCCTCATTAGCTGTGATGCATCATTGCTGCTGCTCCCGGCTTCCTGCGATGCAGCAACTGAACCATGCAACTCGCAAAGATTTGGAACAAAGAGCTGTCAAAGAAACTGTGGCTTGGAAATTAGCCAAAGACGACGGGACACGTCCGGAGCCACTTGTGAGTGACTTCCATGCATTCCCCTGTGCCTGCTGGGAGGAAATTCAAATGCCCAGGAGCTGAAGGATGTAACGGTAATTACAGTACACTAACATAACGACATGGGGCAGAGGCGACACAGGCAACCACTCAAGAATGTTTCTGAAAGTGGCTTGGCAAGGGTCTTGCAATGAGAAGAAGTGGCAGAGACTGAATTCCACACTCCATGGTCCCCATGCTGTGGATGTAGCATGAAAAAGGTCCTGAACATCACACGTTTATCTTTGTTATATTTACTGACCTACAAAATGCCTTTGGCACATGGGGCGGAACAGTGGTGCAGCAGTAGATTTGCTGCCTTACAGCGCCAGAGACCCGGTTTCGAACCTGACTACGAGAGCTGTCTGCACCAGGGTTTGTACGTTCTCCTCATGACCCGCGTGTCCAGGTGCTCCGGTTCCCTCCCACACTCCAAAGATGTGCAGATTTGTAGGTTAATTGGCCTTGCTAAAATTGTAAATTGTCCTTAGGACAGTGTGTGTAGGACAGTGTTAGTGTACGGGGATCGCTGGTCGGCCCGAATTATGTGGACCGAAGGGCCTGTTTCCGCATTATATCGCTAAACTAAACTAAATGTAGCATAAATGCCATACATACATAGAGTACATGTAATTATCATAGGTAGACACAAAAAGCTGGATTAACTCAGCGGGTCAGACAGAATCTCTGGAGAAAAGGAATAGGTGACGTTACTGAAGAAGGATCTCGACCCGAAACATCACCTGTTCTTTTTCTCCAGAGATGCTGTCTGACCTGTTGAGTTACTCCAGCTTTTTTTGTCTATCTTCAGTCTTGGCATTATGTTCTGCAAAGACTTTGTGGGACGAAGGACCTATTCCTCTTCTGTACTGTTCAGTGTTCTCTTTCTATGTATCCAACTACACCCTGTAACTCAAGCCTGCAAACCCCAGTGGCATCCTGGTGAATCTCTTCAAAGGTTTCAAAGGTCTTTTATTGTCACATGTACCAATGCAGTGATATGCAAATTACCATACAGCCATACCAAAAAAAAGCAACAAGGCACACAACTATATAAAAGTTAACATAAACATTTACCATAACGGATTCCCCACGTTCCTCACTGTGATTGAAGACAAAAAAGACCAAACTTCTTCCTCTTTATTCTCCTGCCATTGGGGCAGTCGAACCATCCGTCGGGGCGGTCAAAACTCCTGAGGCTTGGAGTTCCCGAGGTCAGTTTCTGACCAGAGGTCACGAGCTCAGTGATGTAGAGTCCGCAGACACCCACGATTGGAGCTCCAAGATTGATCCCTGGCAAAGGGATTGCAGGCTCCGCGATATTAAAGTCCCGTATGCTCCCCGTGGTGGAGCTCACAAAAGTCGGTCTCCAGCAAAGGCCGCCAATTCCTCGATGTTAGGCCGCAGTGCAGACAGCGATACGATACGGGAAAAAAATCACATCTCCATTGAGGTAAGGGATTAGAAAAGGTTCCCCCCAACACCCCCACCCCACACATAAACATAAACATAATACAAAACAAGCCAAAGAACACTAAAAACATACATTTAACACTTTCTATTAAAACACAAAGAAGGAAGGGACAGACAGACTGTTGCAGAGGCTGCCATTGCTGGCATCACCCGGTGCATCGTTTCCAAAATAATGTTACATTTCTTATAGCTGTGCAACCAGAACTTTACATAGTACCCCAAGTGTGGTCTCACCAATGACTTGTACACCTGCATTCTGACATGCCAACGTTTGTAGTCAATACCCTTCCCAATTAAAACGGTGGCACAGCGATAGAGTTGCTGCCTTACAACAGTTACTCCAGAGACCCGGGTTCGATCCTGACTATGGGTGCTGTCTGTACGGAGTTTGTACGTTCTCCCCATGATCGCAGGGGTTTTCTCCGAGTTATTCGGTTTCCTCCCACACTAATTGGCTTGGTAAAAATGTGAATTGTCCTTAGTTTGTGTAGGATAGTGTTAGTGTGCAGGGATCGCTGGTCGGTGTGGACTCGGTGGGCCAAAAGGCTGTTTCCGTGCTGTATCTCTGAACTAATTTAAACAAAATGACTTCCTCACCACAGTCTATGTGATCAGCCACTTTCTCCTAAAGATACGATTAAATGCAATGTTAAATAAAGCAGGTACCTGTTACAGAATGCACGTCAGTAGATCGCTGACGTTATCTCAACACACTTAGCCTCGATGGGAAAATGAGCAAGTGACATTTGTAAAATTTACCTTAAACATCTGGAACAACCCGAACAATCTCACCACGATAATGTCTGTACATTTGTGTGTGTGTGTGTCCCCTGTGTGTCGTGGAAATTAGGTCAGATATTCCAAGTAGGAGTAAGGATGGAAAAGCCTTCGCGCCTGGGTCCACATGGAATCAATGATTAGATCCTTGGGAGAACGTACCTGCTACCTACGGAGATTGGTTGCAAAAGTGGTATTAAGGTACATTTCAGCTACTCATAGATTAAAGGATAAAACAGGTTTCAGAGGACAAATGAAATACTGTGACTGAGTATATTATACTACAGAAGGTGCCTGGAACTGAACATTTTCACTTGTGAATGGTGGTTATAGCTAAGTGCATTACCAAACCCAGGTTAACTGCGAATAAATATATTCTATGTAGGTTAGTCTCTGAGTATATTGCTCTGCACAGATTAAAGTGATGAGCCATGGTTATGTTCAGGGTGAAAAGAACAGGTATTTAATTCTTTAAGAAGGAACTGCAGATGCTGGAAAAATCGAAGGTAGACACAAATGCTGGAGAAACACAGCGGGTGAGGCAGCATCTATGGAGCGAAGGAAATAGGTGACGTTTCGGGTCTCGACCTGAAACGTCACCTATCCCTTCGCTCCATAGATGCTGCCTCACCCGCTGAGTTTCTCCAGCATTTTCGTCTACCTTAGGTATTTAATTCTGCGCAGTTTAGGTGGTGAGTGTATTAATCTAAGCACCCGAGCGGCACGGTGATGCAATGGTAGAGTTATTGCTCTACAGCGCCGGAGACAGGGGTTCGATCCTGACTATGGGTGCTGTCTGCACGGAGTCTGTACATTCTTCCCGTGACCTGCGTGGGTTTTCTCCGAGATCTTCAGTTTCCTCCCACATTTCAAAGACGCCCAGGTTTGTAGGTTAATTGGCTTGGTGTAAATGTTTTAAATAATTCCCTAGTTTGGGATAGTGTTCATGTGCGGGGTTCGCTGGTCAGTCGGCAAGAGGGCCTGTTTCCACGCTGTATCTCTAAACTAAACAAAACTAAGTTCATGGTGAATTGGTGCTTTATTCTGCGAAGATTGGGTTCTGACTGATTCTGCTTCTTTTTAGACTCGTGTTATGCCAGGAGTTTTGACCTCTTAATTCTTCATTCTTAATTCTAAACATTATCTGATAGCATTTTTCATATTTATTTATTTGTTGGGATCAGTGTGATGTGCTTTGTGAATTGACTGTGCACCCCATTCATCTAAACCAGTAGCACAGAAAAACATAGGTTTACATTTCTCAAATGAAATATATATACCTTCACAATCAGAAATTTCAGTTAATTATTGCTATGCTGGCTCATTTAGTAAATGATTGCTTAAGAGGATAACTAAATACTAGACCTACTTTACAAATAACCCGATGAAAACGTATCTTCTGTTGATTAGCTTGTTCAAGGTACAGACTAGATTCATTTAGTTCGGAGATATAATGTGGAAACAGACCCTTCGGTCCTCGGAGTCTGCACCCACCAACCATGTTATGTTCTATGTTATCTCAGTTTTGTCTCCTGCATGATATGGGCAATTTGCAAAGTCGTCTGTCTTTGGAGCATGGGTGGAAACCAGAACACCCAGAGAAAACCCAGAAGGTCACGGGGAGAACGTACAAACTCCATACAGACAGCATGCATAGTCAGGATCAACTCCAGGTCTCTGGCGCTGTACGGCAGCAACTCTACCACTGCACCACCATGCCGCCGTTATAGAGCCTTTTAGTGACTGTGAAAGTCCACAGTGATTGTACTTGGGTAGCTGGTTCCTCAACCGTGAATGGTAATTATTACAACCCACTGTATGTAGACAATTCATTCATATAGAAACATTGGGATACCATTCTGCCCAACAATCACATTACAGTAAAGATAGACACAAAATGCTGGTAACTCAGCGGGTCAGGCAACATCTCTGGAGAAAAGAATAGGTAATGTTTTGGATCGAGACCCTTCATATTGATGGTCCAAGGGTAAGTAGGAGGAGGTCGTCGAGAGCTGCTGCCTGGTCTCAGTGCGGTAGAGGGCAGCTCGCAGACTACCACGGCATCTCCCTTGTCGGCAGGTTTGATGATAATGTCGGGGTTGCTGCAGAGTGAGCGGAGGCTGTATGTTCAGAAGGGGTGAGGTCAGAGTAGATAAGGGGAGTGGAAAAGTTGAGATAGTTGTTGTCATGCCAATAGTTAGAAATGAAGAGGTTAGACATTAATATTACGTTACATTTCTGTTAGACCACGGCTGAGCTGTATTTAATGCAACCTGGTTATTTTGGTCATGTGACCCTCAATACTCAATACTCTTGCCAAACAAAAATTTCAATTGTACTCCAACCTTAGGAATGGTTCAGGGAGATAGTTTGGGTATTCACTGATCCTGACTGAAGGGGTAATCTCTGACTCAATTCATTCCTGGATCAATCAGCATTAATATCATTATACCCACTTGTTCTAACATTCCCAATCAGAGGAAGCATCTATTTTGCCAAATTCCAGACAAATATGTCTATCTTGTAAAACCTGCTGTGATTAATCAATGATAGACACTAAAAGCTGCAGTAAGTCAACGGGTCAGGCAGCATCTCTGGAGAAATGGAAAAGGTGTTGTTTCAGGTCGAGACCCTTCATCAGACTGAGAGCCAGGGGAAAGGGAAACGAGAGATATAGACAGTGATGTTCAGAGATATAGACCAAATAAATGAAAGATATGCAAAAAAGAAACAATGACAAAGGAAACTGGCCATTGTTAGCTGTGAACTAGATGAAAACAATGAGTCTCAACAAGACGACTTTGAAGCTGGTATGAATTGGGTGGGGGAGGGATGGAGACAGAGGGAATGCATGGGTTACTTGAAGCTAGAGAAATCAAGATTCATACTGCTTGGTTTTAAGCTCCCCAAGCAAAATTTGAGGTGCTGTTCCTCCAATTTGCGTTTGGCCTCACTCTGACAATGGAGGAGTCCTAGGGCAGAAAGGGAAGGGGAATTAAAGTGTTTGGCAACCGAGAGATGAGGTAGGTCCAGCCATTCTGAGCGAAGGTGTTCAGCGAAACAATCGCCCAGTCTACGTTTGGTCTCGCCGATGTATACGAGTCTACACCTTGAATAGCGGTAACTTTTAATCGATTATAAAATACAACATGGAAACAATCCTTCAGCCCATCGGTTCCATGCCGACCATCATTCACCCATTTGCACCAGTTAACCTATTTTCTCATCTGGGGGAATTTATAAAGGCTATAAATCCGCACTTGGAACATGGGAGGAAAGCAGAGCACTCGAAAGAAACCTGCGCGGTCACAGGGAGAACGTACAAACGCCACACAGACAGTACCCGAGGTCGGGATCGAGCGTGGAATTTTGGTGTTGTGAGGCAGCAGCTCCACCAGATGCACCACTGTGCCACCCTAGTTGATTGTCGTCCTGGCCTGGGTGTATTGATATGGAATGCGGGCACCATCATTGCACTCCCCTGTCTTGCGAACTCCACTCTAAGAGTGTGTAAAGCAGAATAACCTACACGTAACATCCGTGTTGGGCAGGGACCGCATTTCACATTTCATTCTCACTCGCACTTCCTGCCCTCCAAGCTACGCACTTCTTTCTGACCCGCTCCTCGCTGCTCCAGTTAATGCAGGACACATTTTTATTCTTGTCATAACCTTCAGTTAATTTTAGTCTCTCCATAGACTCTAAACCGAAGTTGGCTGATTCCTCAGCCGACTGGCTGCATTCATGGACAGGACTAAAGATGGAAAATTAACTTACTGACATAAATCATTTGATAAGCTCTCAACTCCATCCTAAATTGACACTTTTTTTTCCATTACAAGGACTTTATTCAACAATTGCATATTACAGTGTACCACAAGTACATAAACATTCAATGGTCACGTTACATCAAGCAGTCAATATAGTACAATGGTGCAATGTACAATGCCCTCAATCCCCTGTGGCAACCAGTGTTCACGGAAGGTCTCCAGAGTCCCCGTGGACACCGTGTGTTCCCTCTCCAGGGACACGTGAGCACAGACGTAGGCACGGAAGAGGGGCAGGCAGCCAATTCCAGCATGACCATCGACCGCCCGTTGCTTGGGCCAGTGAATGGCCATCTTGGCCAGGCCCAGGAGCAAACTGACAGGGAGATCCCACCCCCCCGATCGGCTCTCCACACTCCCTGCCTTGTGCCCAAACACCAGGATCGTGGGATTAAAATGCAGCCAAAACTTGAGGAACAACCCCTTCAGATATTGGTACAGGGGCAGCAACCTCACACACTCCATATACACGTGGAACACGGTCTCTTCCTTGCCGCAGAAGTTACAGGTGGCCGGCGAGTTTGTGAACCGACTCAAAAGTTTATTACACACCACCGCTCTGTGCAACAATCTCCAGCCCAGGTCCCCAATGTACAGCGGGACAACTCCCTTGTAGAGAGACCCCCACTGGGGACCTCCCCCGCCTTCGGGTGGTAACACGGATCGCCAAGGTGTGTTCGGACAGAAGATGAAGACAAGGAGGTGCAGAATGTGCAGGAGCATTCTGTACAGTATGCGTCTCTTCGCATCATGAAACGGCATGTTGGGCATTTCAGAAAGGCGGCTCATGTTGTGTGGAGCCGGTGCCCGAGGAATATCCCGGAGCCGAGGCCCGATGAGCAGATCTGACGGGGTGGGTGAAAGCTCAATCAGAACCACTCTAGGCGCGTGCCTCTCCTCGACACCCGCCATGACAGAGTGAGGACCGGCCACTCCCGCAGCCACAAAATCCCCCTCCCCTCGTGGAGCAACACGCTGGCTGAAAACAACCAAATTCCTCACTCTTAGCACATCACGATAGAAACTAGGCGAGCCCCTTAGGGCGGGTCTACTGATGCCCACCACCAGGAGCCGCGAGACCCCCCTTAGGCAACGAGACCGATGGAAAAAATAGGTGGCATCTGGGGTGGTTCTCTACATACATATACCTCCACAGAGTCCTGAGACGCACGCATACCAAGGGCTGGCCGCCCTCCTCTAACGGGAGACTCAGGACCGCTGTGGAAACCCAGTGCTTCCTATCACCCCAATTGAAATCCACCGGCTTCTTCTGTATTGTAGTTCCAAAGATAGAGGGTGAGACAAGAGTAGCCAGCCGGTACCATAACATGGAGGCCACCAGCTGGTTTATGACCAGCAGCCTACCCTGGAAAGAAAGAACTCCAAGCAGGCCTGACCAGTGCCCCAGCTGGGCGACGATTTTCATTTCCAACTCCTGCCAGTTCGCCGGCCAAGCATCTTCAGTGGGACTCAGGTACACCCCCAGATAGAGGAGGTGCATGATGCTCCACGCATACAATGTCATCTCCTCCGGCAGGAAATCTACCTGCCACTGGCCCACTAAAAGTCCAGAGCACTTACTCCAGTTAATCCTGGCAGAAGATGCAGCCGAGAAAATCTTCTGGCAATCACGCATCCTCCGCAGGTCACCAGGATCAGTGAATGTTAGGAGTACATCGTCAGCATACGCTGAAAGAACCACCTCCACCCCCGGGCCAGGTAGGGCCAGGCCTGTCAACCTCCTCGGAAGAAGACACAGGAACGGCTCCACAGCTCCACATAGACCGAGTTCAACTGACCAGACATGGGGCACCCCTGACGTACCCCCTTCCCAAAATGAATGGGAGCCAACAGCACACCATTAACCTTAACAAGACACTCCACTGCTGCATACAAAAGCCACACCCGCGCTACAAATTGGGGTCCAAATCCAAACGCTTGCAACGTCCCGAAGAGGTAGTCATGCTCTACCCTATCAAAAGCCTTCTCCTGATCAAGAGACAGAAAAGCAGCTGACTGATCAGTACCCTGGGCTAGATGAATCAGGTCCCTAACCATAGAAACATAGAAACATAAAAATTAGGTGCAGGAGTAGGCCATTCGGCCCTTCGAGTCTGGACCGCCATTCAATATGATCATGGCTGATCATCCAACTCAGTATCCCGTACCTGCTTTCTCTCCATACCCTCTGATCCCCTTAGCCACAAGGGCCACATCTAACTCCCTCTTAAATATAGCCAATGAACTGGCCTCAACTACCCTCTGTGGCAGAGAGTTGCAGAGATTCACCACTCTCTGTGTGAAAAAAGTTTTTCTCATCTCGGTTTTAAAGGATTTCCCCCTTATCCTTAAGCTGTGACCCCTTGTCCTGGACTTCCCCAACATCGGGAACAATCTTCCTGCATCTAGCCTGTCCAACCCCTTAAGAATTTTGTAAGTTTCTATAAGATCCCCTCTCAATCTCCTAAATTCTAGAGAGTATAAACCAAGTCTATCCAGTCTTTCTTCATAAGACAGTCCTGACATCCCAGGAATCAGTCTGGTGAACCTTCTCTGCACTCCCTCTATGGCAATAATGTCCTTCCTCAGATTTGGAGACCAAAACTGTACGCAATACTCCAGGTGTGGTCTCACCAAGACCCTGTACAACTGCAGTAGAACCTCCCTGCTCCTATACTCAAATCCTTTTGCTATGAAAGCTAACATACCATTCGCTTTCTTCACTGCCTGCTGCACCTGCATGCCCACTTTCAATGACTGGTGTACCATGACACCCAGGTCTCGCTGCATCTCCCCTTTTCCTAATCGGCCACCATTTAGATTATAGTCTGCTTTCCTGTTTTTGCCACCAAAATGGATAACCTCACATTTATCCACATTATACTGCATCTGCCAAACATTTGCCCACTCACCCAGCCTATCCAAGTCACCTTGCAGTCTCCTAGCATCCTCCTCACAGCTAACTACTGCCCCCCAGCTTAGTGTCATCCGCAAACTTGGAGATATTGCCTTCAATTCCCTCATCTAGATCATTAATATATATTGTAAATAGCTGGGGTCCCAGCACTGAGCCTTGCGGTACCCAATAGTCACTGCCCGCCATTGTGAAAAGGACCCGTTTACTCCTACTCTTTGTTTCCTGTTTGCCAGCCAGTTCTCTATCCACATCAATACTGAACCCCCAATGCCGTGTGCTTTAAGTTTGTATACTAATCTCTTATGTGGGACCTTGTCGAAAGCCTTCTGGAAGTCCAGATACACCACATCCACTGGTTCTCCCCTATCCATGCTACTAGTTACATCCTCGAAAAATTCTATAAGATTCGTCAGACATGATTTACCTTTCGTAAATCCATGCTGACTTTGTCCAATGATTTCACCACTTTCCAAATGTGCTGCTATCCCATCTTTAATAACTGACTCTAGCAGTTTCCCCACTACCGATGTTAGACTAATTGGTCTGTAATTCCCCGTTTTCTCTTTCCCTCCCTTCCTAAAAAGTGGGGTTACGTTTGCTACCCGCCAATCCTCAGGAACTACTCCAGAATTTAAAGAGTTTTGAAAGATTATTACTAATGCATCCACTATTTCTGGAGCTACTTCCTTAAGTACTCTGGGATGCAGCCTATCTGGCCCTGGGGATTTATCGGCCTTTAATCCATTCAATTTATTCAACACCACTTCCCGACTAACCTGGATTTCACTCAATTCCTCAAACTTATTTGACCCGCGGTCCCCTGCTATTTCCGGCAGATTATTTATGTCTTCCTTAGTGAAGATGGAACCAAAGTAGTTATTCAATTGGTCCGCCATATCCTTGTTCCCCATGATCAACTCACCTGTTTCTGACTGCAAGGGACCAACATTTGTTTTAACTAATCTCTTTCTTTTCACATATCTATAAAAACTTTTGCAGTCAGTTTTTATGTTCCCTGACAGTTTTCTTTCATAATCTATTTTTCCTTTCCTAATTAAGCCCTTTGTCCTCCTCTGCTGGTCTCTGAATTTCTCCCAGTCCTCTGGTATGCTGCTTTTTCTGGCTAATTTGTACGCATCATCCTTCGCTTTGATATTATCCCTGATTTCCCTTGTTATCCACGGATGCACTACCTTCCCTGAATTATTCTTTTGCCAAACTGGGATGAACAATTTTTGTAGTTCATCCATGCAGTCTTTAAATGTCTTCCATTGCATATCCACCGTCAACCCTTTTAGAATTAATTGCCATTCAATCTTGGCCAATTCACGTCTCATACCCTCAAAGTTACCTTTCTTTAAGTTCAGAACCATTGTTTCTGAATTAACAATGTCACTCTCCATCCTAATGAAGAACTCAACCATATTATGGTCACTCTTGCCCAAGGGGGCACGTACAACAAGACTGCTAACTAACCCTTCCTCATTACTCAATACTCAGTCTAAAATAGCCTGCTCTCTCGTTGGTTCCTCTACATGTTGATTTAGATAACTATCCCGCATACATTCCAAGAAATCCTCTTCCCCAGCACCCCTGCCAATTTGATTCACCCAATCTATATGTAGATTGAAGTCACCCATTATAACTGTTTTGCCTTTGTCGCACGCATTTCTAATTTCCTGTTTGATACCATCTTCAACTTCACTACTACTGTTAGGTGGCCTGTACACAACACCCACCAGCGTTTTCTGCCCCTTAGTGTTTCGCAGCTCTACCCATACCGATTACACATCCTCCAAACTAATGTCCTTCCTTTCCATTGCGTTAATCTCCTCTCTAACCAGCAACGCTACCCCACCTCCTTTTCCTTTCTCTCTATCCCTCCTGAATATTGAATATCCCTGGACGTTCAGCTCCCAGCCTTGGTCATCCTGGAGCCATGTCTCCGTGATCCCAACTATATCATAATCATTAATGGCTATCTGCACGTTCAACCCATCCACCTTATTACAAATACTCTTTGCATTGAGACACAAAGCCTTCAGGCTTGTTTTTACAACGCTCTTACCCCTTATACAATTATGTTGAAAAGTGGCCCTTTTTTTTTTGCCCTGGTTTTGTCTGCCTGCCACTTTTAGTTTTCACCTTGCTACCTATTGCTTCTACCCTCATTTTACACCCCCCTGCCCCTCTGCTCTTGTACCGATCCCCCTGCCACATTAGTTTAAATCCTCCCCGACAGCACTAGCAAACACTCCCCCAAGGACAAACCAGGTGGATGTTATCCTGAATGGATCGGCCAGGGACTGTATAGGACTGGTCAGAGTGGATCAGTTGAGACAGCATGGAGCCCAGGCGATTTGCCATCGCCCGTGCAAAAACGTTGTACTCTGTACAGTGGAGAGACCGGGCGCCAGTTCTTCAACATGCGGAGTTCGCCCTTCTTGGGCAGCAAGACAACGACTGCCCTACGCCACGAGAGGGGCATCTCCCCGGTCGCCAGGCTCTCCCCCAGAACCAACATGTAGTCACCCCCCAGGATATCCCAGAAAGCTCTAACAAACTCTACCGTCAACCCATCCAGCCCGGGGGACTTAGCCCTCCTGAGCTGATGCAGGGCATGAGTCAACTCCTCCAATGATAAGGGGTCATCAAGGAGTTGAAACACCTCTCTATCTACAGTCAGTAAACCCTCCCACAGGGCACGCTGAACATCCCCGCTGAATCCATCTGCGGGGAACAGAGACCCATAAAAGTACCTGACAAAAGGCACTAATCCTCTCTGGATCTGTGACAGAGGAGCCATCGTCTGCGAGCAGCTCTGCGAGCTGTTTGCGGGCTCCCCGCCCTTTCTCCAGAGAGAAAAAGAAAGGCGAAGCTCAGTCCAGATCGTGCAGCATCTGGACCCGCGACCTCACGTAAGCGCCTCGGGACCGCTCAAGCAGCGGGTTCCTCAAGGCTTCCTTCTTCTCCTGAAACTCTCCCCGCTCACAGGAGTCTTCACCAACCCGACCCAGGCGAGACTCTGCGTCGAGTAACTCAAGTCGTTCGTCCGCCAAGTCCCGCTTTCTAGTTGACCTCCACGTATACCCCTGACAAAAGAGATGGATGTAAGCCCTACCCACAACCAACCACTGCCTAAGGGAAGAGAAGCCCCTCTGCCTCTTTCTCCACTTCACCCAAAACTGACTGAATGACCCCCGGTAACACCGATCCTCCAGCAGCCGGTTATTAAAGTGCCAGTACGCAGACTCTGCCCGTGTGTGCGGTGGAATAAAATCCACAAGGACACCTAGCTCTCGTTGCTCCTCCCCTTGTCCTAAATTGGCACCATTTAGGCAATAATCTCTTCTTGACCTTGCAACCAAAGTGGATAACCTCACATTTATCCACATTATACTGCATCTGCCATGCATCTGCCCACTAACCCAACCAATCCAAGTCACCCTGCAGCCTCATGGCATCCTCCTCGCAGTTCACACTGCCACCAGCTTTGTGTCATCTGCACATTTGGAGATATTTTTGTGTCATCCACAAACTTGGAGGATGCAACTTTCTGATCCCAAATACCATCACAAATGTTTCCTGTTTTCTTTATGCTGAGATCCTCTTGCAGTTTGTTCCCAAGGGCTTTAGGCTTTTCGCGTCTACTGACTGTAATGCAGCTTATAACTGCTCACTAACGTGGCCCAACTACAACTGCAGTAAATACATGAGTTATGCGACAATCCACTAGGAGAAAATCACTCAGCAATTTCTTCTCCCATCACTATGGTCCATCCATCTTCACCAGTTTAGTTTAGAGATACAGCGCGGAAACAGGCCCTTCAGCCCACCGGGTTTGCACCGACCAGCGATCCCCGCACACTAACACATTCCTACACCCACGAGGGACAATTTCTACATTTACACCAAGCCAATTAACCTACATACCTGTACATCTATGGAGTGTGGGAGAAAACCGATGATCTCGGCGAAAACCCACACAGGTCACGCGGAGAACGTACAGACTCCGGGCAGACAGCACCGGTAGTCGGAATCGAACCCGGTTCTCCGGTGCTGCATTCACTGTAAGGCAGCAACTCTACCGCTGCCATCCTTGATGCACCAATGTTGCTAATATTTCAAATCTGTCAGAAACATCTGATAATATTGGACCAAGCCTAAGGAAGAGTGAGGTATGGCAGCATCCTTGTGTTTTCTAGCTTTGACAGTGGCTTCAGCAAATGTAGACCATCTACAACCACTCACAAACAAAACTTTTCTTTTTCAAAGCTCTACTAACTCTAATGAAGGGTCTGGACCCTTGTCCCGTTGATTTACTCCAGCATATTGTGTCTGTCTTCAGTGTAAACTAGCATCTGCAGTTCCTTCTTACAACTGGTCTGGTCTGGTTTATGAAGTCTCATGGAAGCTCTTCAGATGCATAGACATTTTTCTCCTTTGTAGCAATTGTGATTAAACTTTGTCCTGGTTACATAGACAATGTTGAACATCCTTTAACATCTTGTCATCAAAGAAATCAGAGAAATTTAACTTTTTCACTGCTGAAGTTCTATTATCATTGACTCATGGAGCTGGAATATGATAGAGAGATGTAGTGTGGAAATGACCTCTATGAGCCACCTTGTCCATTTTGTCCAATTTTGCATTCTAGACTTGTCCCACATGCCTGCATTTGGCCCAGAGCCCTCCAAACACCTTCCTAGCCATGCATCTACAATACAATACAATACAATACAATTCAATTTATTGTCATTTGGACCCCTTGAGGTCCAAACGAAATGCCGTTTCTGCAGCCATACATTACAAACAAATAGACCCAAGACACAACATAATTTACATAAACATCCATCACATTGCTGTGATGGAAGGCCAAAAAAACTTCTCTCTCCACTGCACTCTCCCCCCCCCGATGTCAGAGTCAAAGTCAAAGTCAAAGCCCCCGGCGGGCGATGGCAATTGTCCCGTGGCCATTAAAGCCACGCCGGGTGATGCAAGGTCGCACACCGGGTCTTGGTGTTAGAGCCCCCGGTGTGCGCTCGCAGAGACCCGCCGCCATTCCAAGCCGCGCGGGGCGGTGCTGTAAGGCCCCGCTCCAGGTGCGGGAGAAGTCGCCGTTGCGGGAGCCCCGAAAAGCGGTCTCCCTCCAGGGACCCGCGGGCTCCCGGTACCGTCCGCCAAACCCGCAGTTGCAGCCACCGAATCTCCGGGGGTCGGGCCGCAGCAGCGTCCACCACAGCTCCACCCGCTCTGGACTCGGCCAGCTCCGCGACGGTGAGGTGAGTAGTCGGCACCACAGCCCCCGGTCTTCCTGTTGGAGGCCGCTCCTCGTTGCAGCCCCAACGACAACGGAGACCCGACAAAGAAAAAGTCGGGTCTCCCGTGCAGGGAGAGATTTAAAAGTTACCCCCAACCCCCCCACACCACCCCCACCCCCCCACACACATACCCCAACAAAAATAACAAAAACTACATAAAAACATAGACATAAAATAATAAAAACGCAGACGGACTGCAGAGGCCGCTGTTGACGAGAGTCGCGCCGCCTACCTGTCCAATATCTTTCAAATCTAGTGATAGTATCCGCATCTGGAGGAGGAGGAGCCATCTTGGTGAACGGCTGCTAGCCAGCAGCCGTCCGTTTTAATTCGTTTTTTTTATAGTTTTTAGTGAGTCCTGTTTTTCGTTTGTTGGGGATATGGACTTTTTAATGTGGGGGGGTAGGTCTCAACTTTATTTCTAGGTCCCTACCTGGTCGGTGAGGCAGCTTCTTCTCCGGGCTGCCCGTCGATCCGTCCTCGTGGCCTACCTGCGGGCTTGGAGCGCCGTTTCCTGGCGGGAACCGCCCAGCACCTCGGCCTCGGCGGCGGCACAGCATCGGAGCGCTGGAGCGGAGCGGAGCGGAGTGGAGCGGGCGATCCCTTGCCTGGGTCGCCGCGCTGGAGCTCTGGCGAGCTGGACCGCCGAGAGCAACAACTCCGGGCTGCGGGTTTGCGGAGCGTAGAGGCGGCGCCGACTTCAACAACGGGAGCCTGGGAGCTCCAAACCGGCGCGGCCTTGTCGGCTTCGGCAGCCGCGGGCTCCAACCAGGAAGCGGCCGTTCCAGGTGGCCCAGCCGCCGAGAGGACTCTCCCGACGCCGGGGCAAGACCACCCGGTGAGAACGGCCAGGGACATCGGGCCTCCGTAGAGGCAATTGCGGTGGCCTCAATAGGCCTGACTTTGGGGTGAACATGGGGTGGGGACTGGACATTGTGCCTTCCTCCACAGTGCTATCCACTGTGGGGGGATGATTTTTTTGTATATTTGTAGTCCTGTAGGTCTGTGTCCAAGATGGCTGCCGTGAAGAGAGAGTGAACGCTGGCGCGCTTTGGTTGCCGCTGCTCCCTCTTCACACTGTGTTTTTGATTTTCTGTTTTTGGATAGAATCCTGTTTTTAATTTGTGTCTCTGTGAT
This sequence comes from Amblyraja radiata, assembly GCF_010909765.2. Lineage (NCBI taxonomy): Eukaryota > Metazoa > Chordata > Chondrichthyes > Rajiformes > Rajidae > Amblyraja > Amblyraja radiata. The sequence goes on from NC_045982.1 coordinate 33,850,962, forward strand.
GTCCTTATTGTTATATTCCGATTATATGTTTACTATGTAAGGTGTCCTTGAGATTTTGTATGAAAGGCGCCCATTAAATATAAAATTTATTATTATTATTATTATTATCTATAGCTTCCTCTGGCAGCTCATTCCAGAGAATCCAATTGCAACCATTAATTATCAAGACAATCAACAAATGGAATTAAAAAGAGATTTTGTGATTGAACATACAACATTGAAATGCCTGAAGTAGATGTAAAGTGTAATTTCTCATCAAAGGCAAAAAAGTAAATCTATCACTGAGAGGAGCAGATTATAAGGTTGGATCAACATTATGAGGGTCAGCACAATAGCACAGCAGTCGATCTGCTGCCTTGCAGAGCCAGAGACCCAGGTTCGATCCTGACTATGGGTTCTGCTTGCATGGAGTTTGTACGTTCTCCCTGTGACCGCATGTGCTTTCTTCGGGCGCTCCAGTTTCCCCCCACACTCCAAAGATGTGCAGGTTTGTAGGTTAATTGGCTTTGATAAAAATTGTAAATTGTCCCTAGTGTGTAGGATAGTGCTGGTGTCCTAGGTCATCTCAGGTCAGCATGGACTCGTTGGGACAAAGGGCCTGTTTCTGCCTGTTTATGAACCAGAGTCATGAGCTGTATCCATCACGTTATTCCTTCTCACTCATTAGATATCCTTTTGCTTTCAGTGCCTCTGACATATTAGACCAGCAATGAATGAATACATTGTGATTGCTGCCAGGATATTGGATATTGAGCTGGTTGATGGCTATAGTTGTGCACAGATGCACATTGAGAGAAGGAAATATTTTTAACACATCATCGAACAGCATTGTCTGAGCAGTCCGTTGCAGCTTGAGCCATGGGGAGCAGTGCAATATTTGCATACGTTGTATTAAATCCAATTGCTTCACTCTGGCAAGAATAAATGAAATGGTTATCTCTCTTTTAGCAGGCGGCCTGGGCGATCTTTTTTATGCCACAGCAGAACAGAAATTGCACGTTGTTGCCTCTGTGTCACCATCAGTCTGGCCGGAACCAGGCAAATGAAATACAATGTGTAGGGAGGAACTGCAGTTGCTAGTTTGCACCAATGATAGACACAAAATGCTGGAGTAACTCAGGCAGGGACTGTGAAGGTGATTGTTACTACAGTATTGTATTCCATTTGAAGATACACACAGAATGCTGGAGTAACTCAGCGGGACAGGCAGCATCTCTGGAGAGGAATGGGTGACGTTTCTGGGTCAAGACCCTTCTTCAGACACGAAACGTCACCCATTCCTCCTCTCCAGAGATGCTGCCTGTCCCGCTGAGTTACTCCAGCATTCTGTGTGTATCTTCAAATGGAATACAATAGTAACAATGACCTTCACAGTCCCTGGCAATGGCATCTCTGCTTAGCTACGAACCTGTTGGTTCTGGATACAGTACTTGGCAGATTTCCTTGATGAAGAAGCCTTTACTTTAGTTTAGTTTAGAGGTACAGCGCAAAATCAGGCCCATCGGCCCACCGAGTCCGTGCCGACCAGCGATATTTGTACACTAGGACTATCCTACACATCAGGGACAATTTACAATTCTTACTGAAGCCAATTTACCTACAAACCTGCATGTCCTTTGGAGTGTGGGAGGAAACCGGAGCTTCTGGTGAAAACCCATGCAGGTCACGGGGAGAACGTGCAAACCGCATACAGACAGCACCCGTAGTCACGATTGAACCCGGGTCTCTGGCTCTGTGAGGCAGCAACTCTACCGCTGCGCCAACGTGACTCCCATACATTATTTTTGTCACAGTGAAATTCTTTGTTTTGCATACTATACACAAGGTATGCAAAGAGTCAGCACGTATAGGGCGCCGACTAAAGGGCCTGTCACAAGAGCATGCGACTCCATGCGGCAAGCGCGACCTAACGTGGTCGCTTGAGCCGTACGGCCTCGCGGGGCCGGTCCCACTTCGATCGCCGGAGCCGTATGGAGTTGTGCGGAGCTGGTCCCGACATCGCGCGAGGCTCCGAAAAATTGGCCGTGTTCAAAAATTCCGCGCGGCAACGGCCTGCTGGCCGGCAGCCGCCTCAACACCGTACGCACCGCCTCCACGGGCGTGCGCAGCGTATCGACGCTGTACGCAGCGTCTTGACGCCGTACGTCACGCGCGAACTTCCCACGGACTTTGCTCGAACTTCACGTCGCTCACTCGACCTCCGCGCGGCCCCCACTTCCAGTTTGGGCGCGCTTGCCGCATGCAGGTTTGCATGCTCATGGGACAGGCCCTTAAGTTACAAAGTGATCAATGTGGTCCCGATGGTCCCTTTTCATTCTCGACAGTCCCTCTTTGCTCTCTCAGCGGCAAGTCCTTGACCGACCTCCGGCATCCACCGTACGCTCATCCAATATTTCAAGTTGGGATCCTTCTTCGGACTTCAGAAGGGACTAATCTTGGTCCCTTCTCCGTTCCCCTCCCCTCCCCCCCCCCCCCCCGTCTAATCACAAGGGCAAAGTAAAATGAACTGCACATGTTGAAAGAATGAAACAGAACCCTAACAACCGATCAGGCATCATTTGTGGAGGCAGAGAGAGAGTTAATATTTCAGACTAATCACCTTTCATTGAGCTTTCACCACCCTGAAGGTCAACGACCTTTATTTTGCTGTCATCTTGTTCGTCTTGTGACTGTAACACAAATTGCAGTGCTGATTAACACAGGTCCCCAAACTTCTCTAAGCTGATTTATGATCATTAACAATTCAACAATTAGCTCCTGATCCCTTCAGCTGGAGACATGGAACAGTTCAGGCAGGGTCCTGGAATTAATCCTTTAACTTCCTGGTGAGGATCTCCAACATTTTCAGATTTTATATCAAAAAGGTGAATTGCAGCTAAGACTAATATTCTTTTTACGGTTTTTTTTGAGAAACAGCATGGAAACAGGCTTTTCAGCCCACCGGGTCCAGGCCAACCAGCGATCCCCGTACACTAGTTCCATCCTACACACTAGGGACAATTTACAGAAACCTATTAACCTACAAACCTGGAAATCGGACCACCCGGAGAAAACCCATGCGGTCACAGGGAACATTCAGATTCAGATTCAGATTCAATTTTAATTGTCATTGTCAGTGTACAGTACAGAGACAACGAAATGCATACAGATGGCATCCGTAGTCAGGATCAAACCTGGAACTCCGGCACTGTAAGACAACAACTCTACACCACTGTGCCACTATTCTAGCTAAGACATTATGCCGTTCAGCAGTTAGAGCTGCTGCATAGCGCCAGGAACCAGAGTTCAATCCTGTCCTCAGGCGTTGGCTGTGTGGAGTTTGCACGCTCTGCCTGTGACCGCATAATTTCTTCCAGCTGCTCTCCTCCCAAAGAAGGGGACAGGTGTTGCATCTCCTGTGGCTGCAGGGGAAAGTACGTGGGGAAGGGATGGATTGAGTGAGGCCCAAGGCAAATTGGAGGAACAGCACAACGTATTTAGTTTGGGCAGTTTACACCCCAGCAGTATAAACATTGACCTCGATATCTTTTAGTAACCCTTCCTTTCCCTCTCTCTCCATCCCTCACCTTTCACAGTTCTCCAACCAGACTGACTATCACCCTGATTATATTGTATCTCTGTTTTATTTGTTGTCATCTTCCCCTAGCTAATAATGGTCTATTCTACATTATCCATGACCTTCATCTCTTTTGATCTCATACTTCCTTATCTCTGTAACTCCATCTCCCCTGACACTCAGTCTGAAGAAGAATGTCAACCCAAAACATAGCCCATTCCTTCTTTCCAAAGATGTTGCCTGTCCCCCTGAGTTACTCCAGCATTTTGTGTCTACTGTCGGTGTAAACCAGCATCTGCAGTTCTTTCCTGCACATTACTATCTACCTCTTTGTTTGGTCTTTACTGGCTTTACCTTGCACTGAATGTTATTCCGTGATCATGTATCTATACACTGTGGATGGCTCAATTGTAATCATGTATTGTCTTTCTGCTGGTTAGCACGCAACAAAAGCTTTTCATTGTACCTCGGTATATGTAACAATAAACTAAACTAAACTAAACTAAACTTTTCCCCAATTATATTTCAGTCAGATATGATCACATCACTGAGCCTGCAGAATCAATTGAAAACTACTCTCTAAATCCTTGCAATTAGGATGTACAATCCATGAGCAAATCACTGATGTCTTCTTGTGGTCAATAATATTGCTGCCCCTATGGACAGGCGAGATGATTTTCTCCCACTCTCTCTCTCTTTGACGATAGCAACAGTGACCAGGATAAAGTGCATCCAGTCCTCGGATTGTCTGCAGTGCCAAATATTGTAGAAGAATTACACTGCACGAACATGCCATGGGCACTCACAGCGCGTGTGACCCAGGTGCCATCGTCACTACAGTGCTGTCTGTACGGAGTTTGTACGTTCTCCCCGTGACCTGCGTGGGTTTTCTCCAAGATCTTCGGTTTCCTCCCACACTCCAAAAACGTACAGGTTTGTAGGTTAATTGGCTTGGTATGAATGTAAATTGTCCCTAGTGTGTGTAGAATAGTTTAGTTTAGTTTAGTTTAGAGATACGGCGTGGAAACAGGCCTACCAAGTCCATGCCAACCAGTGATCCCCGCATATTAACACTATCCAGCACACACAAGGGACATTTTTTTGACTTACCAAGCTATTTTACCTACATACCAGTATGTATTTGGAGTGTGGGAGGAAACTGAAGATCTTGGAAAAAACACATGCGGTCACGGGGAGACCGTACAAACTCCGTACAGACAGCATCTGTAGTGTTAGTGTATGGGGATCGTTGGTTGGTGCAGACTTGGTGGGCCTGTTTTCACGCTGTATCTCTAATCTAGACTAAACTAAACCATATAACCATATAACCATATAACAATTACAGCACGGAAACAGGCCATCTCGGCCCTACAAGTCCGTGCCGAACAATTATTTTCCCTTAGTCCCACCTGCCTGCACTCATACCATAACCCTCCATTCCCTTCTCATCCATATGCCTATCCAATTTATTTTTAAATGATACCATCGAACCTGCCTCCACCACTTCCACTGGAAGCTCATTCCACACCGCTACCACTCTCTGAGTAAAGAAGTTCCCCCTCATGTTACCCCTAAACTTCTGTCCCTTAATTCTGAAGTCATGTCCTCTTGTTTTGAATCTTCGATATTCTCAAAGGGAAAAGCTTGTCCACATCAACTCTGTCTATCCCTCTCATCATTTTAAAGACCTCTATCAAGTCCCCCCTTAACCTTCTGCGCTCCAGAGAATAAAGACCTAACTTATTCCCAGATCCCTCTGTTCAACTGTATTCTTCAATTCCCTACCATTTACCATGTACGTCCTATTTTGATTTGTCCTGCCAAGGTGTAGCACCTCACATTTATCAGCATTAAACTCCATCTGCCATCTTTCAGCCCATTCTTCCAAATGGCCTAAATCACTCTGTAGACTTTGGAAATCCTCTTCATTATCCACAACACCCCCTATCTTGGTATCATCTGCATACTTACTAATCCAATTTACCACACCTTCGTCCAGATCATTGATGTACATGACAAACAACAAAGGACCCAACACAGATCCCTGAGGCACCCCACTAGTCACCTGCCTCCAACCCGACAAACAGACATCCACCATTACCCTCTGGCGTCTCCCATTCAGCCACTGTTGAATCCATCTTGCTACTCCTGCATTTATACCCAACAGTTGAACCTTCTTAACCAACCTTCCATGAGGAACCTTGTCAAAGGCCTTACTAAAGTCCATATAGACAACATCCACTGCTTTACCCTCGTCAATTTCCCTAGTAACCTCTTCAAAAAATTCAAGAAGATTAGTCAAACATGACCTTCCAGGCACAAATTTATGTTGACTGTTCCTAATCAGACCCTGTTTATCCAGATGCTTATATATATCATCTCTAAATATCTTTTCCATTAATTTGCCCACCACTGAAGTCAAACTAACAGGTCTATAATTGCTAAGTTTACTCTTAGAACCCTTTTAAACAATGGAACAACATGCGCAGTACGCCAATCCTCGGGGACTATTCCCGTTTCTAATGACATTTGAAATATTTCTGTCATAGCCCCGGCTATTTCTACACTAACTTCCCTCAATGTCCTAGGGAATATCCTGTCAGGACCTGGAGACTTATCCATTTTTATATTTTTCAAAAGTGTCAGTACTTCTTTTACTTTGAAACTCATAGTATCCATAGCTACTCTACTAGTTTCCCTTACCTCACATAATTCAATATCCTTCTCCTTGTGAATACCGAAGAAAATAAATTGTTCAATATCTCCTTCATCTCTTTTGGCTCTGCAGATAGCAGTCCACTCTGTCTCTCCAATGGACCAATTTTATCCCTCGTTATCCTTTTGCTATTAATATAGCTGTAGAAACCCTTTGGATTTACTTTCACCTTACTTGCCAAAGCAACCTCATATCTTCTTTTAGCTTTTCTAATTTATTTCTTAAGATTCTTTTTACATTCCTTATACTCCTCAAGCATCTAATTTACTTCATGCTGCCTATAATTATTGTAGATCTCCCTCTTTTTCCGAACAAGATGTCCAAGATGTCCAATAAACAGCAGGTTTTATGAGGAAGAGTAACCATGCATGGCAGCATATTGGATGAATGAAAACGTAGTTTGACCCACTTTAGATTGGTAGTCAATTTAATGTCTCCTCTGAGACTTAGAGGATCAAATGGATTCAACAAATGTTTGAATAAAGTGAATAATACCGCGTAGCAACTCTTGATGACTGATATACATGAAGATACCAAGAGGAATTAAATGTTAAGGAGTCTATCAAAGTGACAGGCAGTCATCAGTCTGCAGGTGTATAGGTCACAATGCTGGTTATGGATTAGATTTGTTCTTCTTCCAGTATGTGTGTGCAATATCAACTGGTGCAGCAATTATTTATAGCTTTGACACTGCTCGCACTTGAATACAACTATCAGAAATGCATGGATACACAAGGGGGGGGGGATTGGTCCAAGCTAAATATGCGTACTGGGATCGTGATCGTGAATGGCTATCACGGTGGCGCAGCAGTAGAGTTGCTGCCTCACAGCGCCAGAGACCCGGGTTCCATCCTGACTACGGGTGCTGTCCGGATGGAGTTTGTACGTTCTCCCCGAGACCGCGTGGATTTTCTCAGAGATCTTTCAGGTTTGCAGGCTAATTTTCTCCAAAGACGTCAAGGTTTGGAGGTTAATTGGCTTGATGCAAGGGTAAAACTGTCCCTCATGTGTGTAGGATAGTGTTAGCGGACTCAGTTTCAACGCTGTATCTCTAAACCAAACTAAAAAATTAACCTGTGCCCGTTTGACCTGCTGCAGGATGCACGGAAACTTCATGCATCAAACGCACTCTCGCAGTTACCTGAGCTGAGCCCTTGCTTCCAGTTGCTGCTCCAGGTACGTGAGCAATGACCTGTAAAGGGAGGCTTGCTCTTTCCACAACAGGGGACAAGCACTCTTGCAGGCAGCAGGTTAAACAGCAGGGGGAAAGAGGTTACAAATGTGGAGCAGCGAACTGACTGGAAAAGGTGAATGTACTTCTTCTCAACTCCCAGTTCTCAACAAAAGCACCACCATAGAATATATAAAATTGTGAGAGACATTGATTATGCTGGACAGTCAGAACCTATTTCCCTGGATGGAAATGTCCAAGACATGAGGGCATAGAGTTCTCGAGTCATACAGAGTACAATATGGACATATTAGGGTAGCTCAATAAAAGCTGGTGAAAGTGCTGGGATTTAAAAACCATTCTAGCAAGCAAGATGGGAAATATTTAAGGGGTATTCCCTGGAGATGAATGGAAGCATCTGAAAATATCGGTCATATTTGGAGAATGCATGTGCTAAGGCAATGGCAACATCTATGTGAAATGTAACTTGGATGCATTAGTTTCCGTTTCAGTTTAGTTTGTTGTCACATGCACCAAGATACAGTGAAAAGCTTTTGTTGCATGCTAACCAGCCATCGGAAAGACAATACATAATTACAATGCAGCCATTTACAATGTTCAGATACATGATAAAGGAAAAACATTTAGTGCAAGGTAAAGCCTGTAACGTCCGATCAAAAATAGTTTGAGCGTTCCCGATGAGGTAGAAGTAGTTTACGACTGCTCTCTGATTGCAATAGGATGCTTCAGTTGCCTGTTAACAGAATGGGCCAGATTATTTTATCAAAACATTGTTACAGGCCTTTATGCAGCGCCCAAACTGATCTGAGAATCACTGATTCTGGCACTGAAGTGAAATAAAGTGGAGAAAATAATATCAGCCTCACCTGCACTATTATTGTGACTGGGTTAGAGTTTACCTTCTCCTACATAGAGATACAGTCCTTTCTGTAAATGTCCTGATATAAGCATGTCTTCAAGAGCTAGTCGCAAAGTGCTGGAGTAATCCAATAGTTTGAGCAGCATCTGTGGAGGGAATTTTCTTCGGAAAAAGTCCGGAACTGAAATAGAATATCGCCTTTGTTCCACTGATACCAGCTGATCTACTGGGTTTACTTTCATTTAGTTTAGTGCTACCACATGGGAACAGGCCCTTCCACCCACTGAGTCCATGCCGACCATCAATAAACCGTACACTAGCACTGTCCTACACACTAGGGGCAATTTACCGAAGCCAATCAACATATAAACCCTTGTGTCTTTGGAATGTGGGATGAAACCGGAGCACCCAGTGAAAACCCACCTGGTCATGGGGAGAATGAACAAACTCTGTACAGACAGCCCTCGCAGTCAGGATCGAACTCGGGTCTCTGGCGCTGTGAGGCAGCAACTCTACCTCTGTGCCACCCATTTATTTAGTTATTCCATTTTGAGTTATTTTGTGTTTTGCTCAAGATTCTAGCGTCTGCAGTTCCTTATGCCTTCAAGAGCTATTCATTTGTTTACATCAAAGCAAGGATCCTAAAAAATGTGGAAACCTCTGAAGAGAGGTATTGGTGCGGGCTGTCTGATCAACTTCAGTGCAAAGTCAGTTAGAGGTGAAGCAGTAAAAAAGCTTCAGTTGTTCTTCATGATCAATGATGTTATGTTTACTAGCCTTAGATCCAAAACACCACCTCTGAATTTATAACTTCAAAGTAAACCATGTTATAGCAGGCACTTTATCGAGTAGTGATGTCCACTGAATGGATATGCCATGCATGTGTGACCTCTGATGTTCACATTGAAGCAAGTGTAGGATCACTGAATCCTCAATGATTTACCAAGTCCAGTAGCAGCATTTAAAAACATTTATTCAAGCATAGCAGCCATATGGCACTAGAGCAGAGGATTAAAATATCTGCAGATCTTAACTAAAAACTGAACATATCAGAACTAACAAAACAAAGAAACTATGGAACAGTAAAGAAAAGACTGGTATAGAAGTTGGGAGGTCGTGTTGCAGTTATAAGGATGTTGGTGAGGCCACATTAGAGCATTGTGTTCAGTTCTGGGCACCATGTTATGGGCAAGAAGTTGTCAAGCTGGAGAGGGTATAGAGAAGATTCAGATTCAGATTCAAACGTTATTGTCATTGTGCAGTGTACAGTACAGAGACGACGAAATGCAGTTAGCATCTCACCCAGAAAAGCGAACATAAAATAATGGACAGTAAAATAAAATATATATATGTACAAACAGTAGTAGTAGTGCAATTTTTCTGGGGGAAAGAGTGTCCGGGGGGGTGGGGTGGGGGTGGGGGGGTGACTGGCAGTCACCAAGGTGCAGAATTAAGTAATGTAACAGCCGCAGGGAAGAAGCTGTTCCTGAACCTGCTGGTCCGGCAACGGAGAGACCTGTAGCGCCTCCCGGATAGGAGGAGGGTAAACAGTCTATGGTTGGGGTGAGATCAGTCCTTGACATTGTCCTTGACACAGTCCTTGACATTGTCCTTGACACAGTCCTTGACATCAGTCCTTGACATCAGTCCTTTGCAGACATCGCTTGCTTTGCACAGACTTAATGGAGGGGAGTGAGGAACCGGTGATGCGTTGGGCAGTTTTCACCACCCTCTGCAGTGCTTTCCGGTCGGAGACAGAGCAGTTGCCATACCATACTGTGATACAGTTGGTAAGGATACTCTCGATGGTGCAGAAGTTCACCAGAATCTGAGGAGACAGATAGACCTTCTTTAGTCTCCTCATGAAGAAGAGACGCTGGTGAGCCTTCTTGACCAGTGTTGAGGTATTGTGGGTCCAAGAGAGGTCATCAGAGATGTTGACCCCAGAAACTTGAAGCTGGAAACACGTTCCACCTCCGTCCCATTAATATGGATGGGGGTGTGCGTGCCGCTCCTAGACCTTCTGTAGTCCACAATGAGCTCCTTGGTCTTCTTGGAGTTAAAGGCCAGGTTGTTGTCTGCGCACCATGCTGCAGGGAGCTGGACCTCCTCCCTATAGGTCGACTCATCGTTGTTGCTGATGAGGCCAATCACCCTTGTATCATCTGCATACTTGATGATGGTGTTAGTACCATGTACAGGTGTGCAGTAATAGGTGAAGAGGGAGTAGAGGAGGGGGCTCAGCACACAGCCCTGTGGAACGCCGGTGTTCAGGGTGAGGGTTGAAGAGGTGTGGTTGGCTGACCTAACAGACTGGGGTCTGTTAGTTAGAAACTCCAGTATCCAATTGCAGAGGGAGGGGTCGATGCCCAGGTCGCTGAGTTTGGTGATCAGTTTTGAGGGGATATTGGTGTTAAATGCTGAACTATAGTCGATGAACAGAATTCTCACGTAGGTGTCTCTGTTGCCGATGTCGGAGAGGGCGGAGTGAAGTGCCGTTGAGATGGCATCCTCCGTACTCCTATTCTTGTGGTAGGCGACTTGATAGGGATCCAGTGTGGGGGGTAGGCAGCCTTTGAGGTGTGCCAGGACCAGCCTCTTGAAGCACTTGGTGATGATGGGAGTAAGTGCAACTGGGCGGAAGTCGTTGAGGCTTGCCGCAATGGAGTGTTTTGGCACCGGCACGATGGAGGTGGTTTTAAGGCACGTGGGAACAACTGCTTGGGCAAGTAGCAGGTTGAAGATGTCAGTCCATACGTCTGTCAGCTGCGCAGCACAGGCCCTGAGGACGCGCCCAGGGATGCCGTCAGGGCCAACAAACGTTCGTGCATTAATCCTGCTCAGTGCCGCATACACTTCGTAGGGGGTGAGTGTGAGGGGCTGGTGATCGGCAGGGACCACAGCCTTGGTGGCCATCTCTAGATTGTCCCTGTCAAAGCGGCCATAAAATTGGTTAAGTTCCTCAAGGAAGGAGGCGTCGCTGGATGTGGGGGTGGTGTTGGTGGGTTTATAGTCCGTGATGACCTGGATGCCTTGCCACATGCGTCGGGGGTCGGAGTTGTTATTGAAGTGCTCCTCAATCCTTAGCTTGTAGCTATGCTTGGTCTTCTTGATGCCCCTCTTCAGGTTAGCCCTGGATGAACTGTAGGCTCGAGCATCGCCTGACCTGAAAGCGGTGTCCCGTGCTTTCAGCAGTAGCCTGATCTCTCTGTTCATCCATGGCTTCTGATTCGGGAATGTGGTAATCCGTTTGCGGGAGGTGACACTGTTGATGCTGGAGTTGATAAAGAGAAGATTTACGAGGATGTTGCCAGGACTAATGGGTTTGAGCTATGGGAAGAGGTTGAGCAGGAATATGCTTAGGAAGGAATTGTAGATGCTGGTTTAAACTGAAGATCAACACAAAAAAGCTGGAGTAACTCAGCAGGACATGCAGCATTTCTGGAGAGAAGGAATGGGTGACGTTTCGGGTCGAGACCATTCTTCAGAATACTCCGGAATACACTTTAATTCTCTTTAATGTTGTTGCTTTTGTTAGTCACTTGTTTTTTTAACAAATACTAGACTAAGTTTGAGTTGGGTTCCATTCTCACACGGGAGGCCTGGTCCCCCTACGCAATATTCCACCTCTTCACCAATTCCAATATTCCACCACTCATGCATAGCCCCCAACTACGCAGGCGCGGCTGACGGTTCCCGTTGTGACGCACCTGATCCCCTCACCCCCCCCCCAAATAACCCCTTTCCCTCCCCCCCCCCCCGAAGCACTCACTACATCCCCCACTTAAACCCCCCCCCCCCCCCCCCATCCACTCTTAGCGACTCTCCGGCGGAGCAGCCATTCCCTGCCATTGGGTTCCCATTGTGATGTAGAACACGCAGGTATAACTTTTGTAATCTTCCACCGATCGGAACAAAACTTGGCGGCTTGGAGCAGAGGAGAACGGTGAGTGCGGAGGCGAAAAATTCCTAGCGATACAGGGTATCGTTTTTGCGCAAATTTAATTACAACGCAGACTGGAAGTGGTCAATATGAGAGTTTTAGTAATAGGATAGATAGATAGACAGACAGACAGACAGACAGACAGACAGACAGACAGACAGACAGACAGACAGACAGACAGACAGACAGACAGACAGACAGACTGACTGACTATGATTGTTCTATATTCTAAAATGTTGCAATGTGTATGGAGATATCCAACTCGACTAAACTGGGCTCAGATTTTCTTCCACACAGGGGACAGAGATGTGCGGAACCTGTACCAACACTATTCTTGATTGCTGGGATGTTACACTATTAAGGCCACAGCTGAACTGTGGCCATCTACAACAATGGAGGCAAAGTCCTACTCTTCTAGATCCATGTAGGTGATACAATCTGACAGATAACTGCTTCCCATAATCAGTAAGAAATTGAGTACAGATAAGACACAAAGTGCTGGAGTAACTCAGTAGATCATGCAGCATCTCTGGAGAGAAGTATGGTGTTTCACCAATCCTCCAGCTTAGGTTTTTTTCACTGCCCCTAGTTCTGTTACACTTGCCAATCCATTTGTTGTAGACTGTGAATTATATTCAGACATAAGTTCAAGGAAGCTGTTGAAAATCTACCATTCACCAACCTCCCCCAACCCCCCCATCTAATCTCAAATACTTTAGAAGGCACTGAAAAAGTGAGCAGGTGTCCACCTGCAATATTGTTATCAATGGCTTTAGCAATGGGACAGCTCCATGGTGCAGCAATAGAGGTGCTGCCTTACAGCGCCAGTGGCCCGGGTTTGACCCTGACTACGGATCCTGACTACAGGTGCTGCCTGCCTGCACGTTCTCTCTGTGACTGCGTGAGTTTTCTCCGGGTGCTCCGGTTTCCTCCCACACTCCAAAGACATACAGGTTTGTTGGCTGATTGGCTTCGGTAAAATGCTAAATTGCCCCTCATGTGTAGGGAATCGATGAGAAAATCGGATTACTTAGAACAAATTGGCATAGCCACGGGCCAAAGGGCCTTTTTCCATGCTAAACCAACTTAAATAAATGATCCCCATATCTGCCATGCAAAAACTTTTGTTCAAAATCTATGCAATCCAAGGAAAGCATTTACATCAGTGATTTGGATGAGTTACTCAGCTGCCAGCCTACCCGGCCTGAATGACTGAGCTGCCAGCCCAATAATCCATTTGGCCCACAATGTCCATACTAGCCCTCTGGACACCAGTCCCTTCAGCCCACAACACCCATGCTAGCGCTCCAGAAAGCCCCCCCCCCCCCGAGTGGCCGTCTATGGAGACCTGCGATTCCTCCGTTGGTCGCAGGGACACGGGGAATCGTGACGCCTTTTTCTCGCTGGTCATCCTGATCCCATTCTACGACTTGGGTAGGTTCTGTCTCTACCCCTTCCCCCTCCCTCTCTACCTCCTCCCAGTGGCAGAGAAAGAGAGAGAGAGGGGTGGGAGGAGAGGGGGGTGATGGAGAGGGAGGTGCAGAGGGGGAGGAGAGGGCCCTTTCTCTCTGCCCCTTTCCTCTCTGTCCCTCCTTCCTCTCTAACGCCCCCCTTCCTCTCTGCCCCTTTCCTCTCTGCCCCTCCCTCCCTCTCTGCCCCTCCCTCCCTCTCTGCCCCCCTCCCTCTCTGCCCCCCTCCTTCGATAGGGAATCCCCACTTCCCCCCTCTCCCCCACTCCCCCTTCTTCACCTTTCCTCTCTCCCCCCCCATCCCCCATCTCTCCCCCCTCTCCCCATCTGCTTTCCCTCCCTCACCCCTCTCCCCTCCCCCACTCCCCTCCCCCTCCACATCCACCTTCCTCCCCCTCCCTTCCTCCCTCTCTCCCTACACTCCCCCAGTCCCCCCTCTCTCCACTCCACCCCTCTCCCCTCCCTCTCTCCCCTGCTACAAAGGACATATTTGTAGCAGTAATATATAAGACTCGGTAGATCAGCAAAGTGACTCATTCATTATTTCATAACATGCAGTAAGTGGTCAGCTCTTTCTAAACTGTGCCTCGTACAACTTTAAGCTTTCACCATCTCAATCTCTTTGGCACGATCGAGGTGAATTATTTTGCACGAGATAAGTATTTTCAGTCAGAATTAACCATCATTTGCAAGAGGAGAGGACTGTGAATGTATTGTGGGAAGCACTGCCAGAGAAAACTGAGCAGTGTGATCCTCAATAAACGAGAAAAATCCTCGCGGGAAGAGCAGAGAAAATACTCTCATTATACTTTTAAAGCAGCTCTGTGGAGGAAATGATTATTCAAGATTCTAATTACATTTGGTTTTAAAATGTCTTGTTTTTCTGCAGCAGAATAATCATGTTTAATTTAGTTCAGAGATACAACACGGAAACAGACCCTTTGGCCCACCGAGACCGCACCGACAAGCAGTCCCCGCACATTAAGGTCATAAGGTCATAAGTAATAGGCAAGAGACAATAGGTGCAGGAGTAGGCCATTCGGCCATTCGAGCCAGCACATCCATTCAATGTGATCATGGCTGATTATCCCCAATCAGTACCCCATTCCTGCCTTCTCCCCATATCCCCTGACTCCGCAATCTTTAAGAGCCCTATCTAGCTCTCTCTTGAAAGTATCCAGAGAACCGGCCTCCACCGCCCTCTGAGGCAGAGAATTCCACCCCTTATTACCCATTATTACCCATTATTCTTAAACTGTGGCCCCTGGTTCTGGACTCCCCCAACATTGGGAACATGTTTCCTACCTCTAATGTGTCCAAACCTTTAATAATCTTATATGTTTCAATAAGATTCCCTCTCATCCTTCTAAACACCAGAGTATACAAGCCCAGCCGCTCCATTCTCTCAGCATATGACAGTCCCGCCAACCCGGGAATTAACCTTGTAAACCTACTCTGCACTCCATCAATAGCAAGAATGTCCTTCCTCAAATTAGGGGACTAAAACTGAACACAATACTCCAGGTGTGGCCTCACTAGGGCCCTATACAACTGCAAAAGGACCTCTTTGCTCCTACACTCAACTCCTCTTGGTATGAAGGCCAACATGCCATTCGCTCTCTTCACTGCCTGCTTACCTGCATCCTTACTTTCATAGACTGATGAACAAGGACCCCCAGATCCCATTGTACTTCCCCTTTTCCCAGCTTGACACCTTTTAGATCGTAAACTGCCTTCCTGTATTTGCTACCAAAGTGGATAATCTCACATTTATCCACATTAAACTGCATCTGCCATGCATCTGCCCACTCAACAAACCTGCCCAAATCACCCTGTATTCTCTTAGCATCCTCCTCACAGTTCACACTGCCACCCAGCTTCGTGTCATCTGCAAATTTGCTAATGTTACTTTGAATCCCTTCATCTAAATCATTGATGTATATTGTAAATAGCTGCGGCTCCAGCACCGAGCCTTGTGGTACCCCACTAGTCACTGCCTGCCATTCTGAAAGGGACCTGTTAATTCCTACTCTTTGTTTCCTGTCCGCCAACCAATTTTCTATCCATGTCAGCACTCTATCCCCAATACCATATACCCCTAATACCATGTGCCGGCGGCCTCCAACCGGAATCGACCTGGGGCTCCAGTCACGGAGCCTGCGGACTCACCTTCACGGAGCAACCCGACCTCGGAGCTGGGAGGCTTCGGCTGCAGGCCTGTGCATGGTAACATCGGGAGCTTGCGGGTCCCTGGTGGGAGACCGCTTTTCGGAGCTCCCGCAATGGCAAACTTCGCCCGCCCGAATCGAGGGGTATAAATCGACCCGGAGCGGGGCCTTACATCACCCGGCGCAGTTTAAACGGCCACAGGACTTATCATCGCCCGCCGAGGGGGCTCTAACATCTAACATCAGGAGCCTCGATCGGTTCGATGCAGCAGTTTGGCTGCTTGACTGCGGGAGAGGAATGGGCACAGAGAACAGGGAAGAGATAAGACTTTGCCTTCCATCACAGTGAGGAGGTGTTTTGGGATTCACTGTGATGGATGTTTTGTGTGAATTGTGTTAATTGTTGGTTTTGGGTTTTTTTGTTTGATGATGACTGCAGAAACGTAATTTTGTTTGAACTTATGTTCAAATGACAATAAACGATTCTGATTCTGATTCTGAAGCTCTTGCTTGAATATTATTGGAAGATTAGCTCTTTGCCCTTTAGAGGTAATGCAGGGAGATATTTGATAAGGAGGGGGAAAATAGAAGGCTAATGATAATTAATTTGATTGCAATGCAAGTGATTGCCACAAAACAATTTCATCAAGAATATGAAATAAGATCAAAATTTGGTCTAATAAAGTGCTGGTGAAACTCAACAGGTCAGAGGGCATCTTACCAAAATGATGCCTGGGGGTGTTAGCTGCAAGGAAAGGTTGGACATACTTTTTTTCTGGAAGACTGGAGGTTGAGGAGGGATTTGGTAGAAGTCGGTGCAATTTTGGGAGGCAAAGATCAGGTAGACAGCCAGAGCATTTTTTTCCAGGATGGAACTACAGGGCCTGTTTCCACACTGTATGACTCAATGACTCAATAATAATGTTTGCTGATATGATACGGCACAATACGATAGAACTTTATTTATCCCAGGAGGGAAATTGGTCAATTCTTGGACAATTCCTAATATTTGCAATTCTTAAAACCCTGCATGTTGTTGAAGGCTTTTAATTGGTTTGGAAATGTGTGGGGGCTATAAATCCCTCATTACACTTTGACACTTTGTATGGCTTTTGTCTTTTGTCATTAATACAAGGCACCTGTCATCAACAAGGTTGTGTACAGCTTACTCCTGCTTCTTTATGCTTCATGTTCTGAACCTGTCAGCCCTTAAGATTCAGCAAAACATCTCCACAACAAAGCTGCTGCTTTACCGCGCCAGGTACCCGGGTTCGATCCTGGCTACGGGTGCTGTCTGTACGGAGTTTACACATTCTCCCCATGACCTGCATGGGTTTTTTTTCTCCGGGTGGCTTCGGTTTCCTCCCACACTCCAAATACGTATAGGTTTATAGGCTAATAGGCTTTGTATAAATGTAAAGTGTCCCTGGTGTGTGCAGGATAGTGTTAGTGTCGCTGGTTGGCACAGACTCGGTGGGCCGAAGGGCCTGTTTCCACACTGTATCACCAAATTAAGCTAAACTAATTAAGGTTCAAATAAAGTTTTATAATGAGCTCTTTATATCTTTATTACAAAAAGCAGCTATTTCGAGGACAACTTAAGGAGTGTGACAGCTATGGGTTTACGGAGCTAACTGGTTCTATCCAGTACAGAAGAGAATGCCTTTACAGTAAAGGAGTGAATCTAGGAACAGTGCTGTAACTGGCTGGTGCTCATTAATAACTATTATTTTTAATCAGAATAAATTACCCTAGCTTTGCAGCTTGAGAAACAGGACTATTATTCTTTTTGAAGTTGCCCACAAAGAATGGCTGGTTTCCAATCGGAATGTGCGATTATTTTTGTTTTATGTTTCCTTTTTTGTTAACTGTATTTGAAGTTCAAACAAATATACAGGTTCTACTAAAGCGCTTTGTAAAATGAGAACCAGCACACGGAGCAAAGAAGTAGCGTGACTAAGTGTTTATAGGGAATAGAACTCCTGCAGTTGTCTGTAACTTAATAATGGATAGTGCGGACTTGATAGAGTCAAGAGTCAAGAGTGTTTTATTGTCATACTAGACTAAGTGGGACCCGTTGGGTCCCAGCATCACACGGGAGGGCTGGTGCCCCAACGCAATATTCCACCTCTCCACCAATTCCAATATTGCGAGCCAGCGGGGGGGGGGGGGGGGGCTTTCTGGAGTGCTAGCATGCGTGTTGCCGAATACAGGTGACAGACTCTGTGAGAGAGAAGGGGGAGAGGGTGGACAACCAATTTTAGGCATTTTCATTTTTTTTTACAGATCACATCAATGAAGGAGGAAAGTCTATCCTTGCGTGGATCTCTGGAGCGCTAGTATGGGTGTTGTGGGCTGAAAGGACTGGTTTCCAGAGGGCTAGTACGGACATTGTGGACTGATGGATTCTTGGACTTGCAATTCTGTGAGTCATGGCTGGTGGGCTGGCAGTTCATTAAGTCATGGCGGGTGGGCTGGCACTTCAGTCACTTACAGCTGGTGGGCTGGCAGTTCTCTTACTCATGCTGGAGGGTGGGCAGTCCAGTCACTCACAACTGGTGTGGTGGCAGTTCACTCAGTCACCCCCCCCCCCCCTTCACCCCCCCCCCCCCCCTCCACTCTGCTCCTTGCCATTTCCCTCCCCCCTCCCCCCACGCATTCAGTCCATCTCCCCTCAACCTCCCCCCCCCCAATGCACTCTTATTGGCTCTCCGACAGCACAGCCATTCCTGCCTATTGGGTAACCATTGTGATGAACAACACGCAGGCACGGCAAGTGGAAAAAGGATTGATTGAAGTTTAAAATGTGAATTACTCTTAAAATATAACAACAATTTAAATGTTAAAGATGATTTATTAAGTTCAGTTCTTTCTTGTTGTGTCTCTTGTTATATTCTGCTGCTCACTGCCTCTTGATGGCTCTTTGCTGTTCATAAAAAACGAGACAACTTTAATATAGAGAGATTGAGCAAAGAAAATCTGAGAATTTACTTCAAAAGTCATCATTCAGTGCAGGCCGCAAATCCAATGTCACAGCACTTCAAGTGGAGTGCAGGCCAGCAAATCCAATGTCACAGCACTTCAAGCAGAGTGCAGACCAGCAAATCCAATGCCACAGCACTTCAAGCAGAGTGCAGGCCAGAAAATCCAATGCCACAGCACATCAAGCTGTGCCGGTAGCAAACCCAATCTCACAGCACTTCAAGCATAGTGCAGGCCAGCAAATCCAATTTCACAGCATTTCAAGCAGAGTGCAGGCTAGCAAATTCACACACACACACACACACACACACACATACACACACATACACACAGACTCATACACATACACTCACACACATACACACACACACATACACACACACACACATACACTCACACACACTTACACTCACAAACACACACTCTCACACACACACACACACACACACACACACACACACACACACACACACACACACACACACACACACACGCACACACACACACACAGACTTACACACACACACACACACACAAAGACACTCATACAGAACCTCCACCTCACACACACACTCACACACACACACACAAACTCATACACGTACACTCACACACACACATACTCTCACACACACACATACTCTCACACACACTTACACTCACAAACACACAGACTCTCACACACATACACACACATACACACACATACACACACACACACGCACACACACACAAAGACACACACACACAAAGACACACACACACACACACACAGACTCTCTCACACACATGTGAGGTTATCCACTTTGGTCGCAAAAACAGGAAGGCAGATTACAATCTAAATGGCGTCAAGTTGGGAAAAGGGGAAGTACAACGGGATCTGGGGGTCCTTGTTCATCAGTCTATGAAAGTAAGCATGCAGGTACAGCAGGCAGTGAAGAATGCAAATGGCATGTTGGCCTTGATAACAAGAGGAATCAAATATAGGAGCAAAGATGTCCTTCTGCAGTTGTACAGAGCCGTAGTGAGACCACACCTGGAGTATTGTGTGCAATTTTGGTCCCCTAATTTGAGGAAGGACATTCTTGCTATTGAGGGAGTGCAGCGTAGGTTTACAAGGTTAATTCCTGGGATGGCGGGACTGTCATATGCTGAGAGAATGGAGCAGCTGGGCTTGTACACTCTGGAGTTTAGTAGGATGAGAGGGCATCTCATTGAAACATATAAGATTGTTAAGGGTTTGGAAACGCTAGAGGCAGGAAACATGTTCCCGATGTTGGGGGAGTCCAGAACCAGGGGCCACAGTTTAAGAATTAAGAATGGGGGTAGGGTGTTGACATGGATAGAAAATAGGTTGGCAGACCTGAAGCAAAGAGTAGGAGTGAATGGGTCCTTTTCAGAATGGCAGGCAGTGGTGAGTGGAGAGCCGCAACGCTCTGTGTTGGGGCTGCAACAGTTTACCATATATATTAATGATTTGGAAGAGGGAATTAGGAGCAACACTAGCAAGTTTGCGGATGTCACAAAGCTGGGTGGCTGTGTGAACTGTGAAGAGGATGTTAAACCTCCAATTTAAATCCCATTTGGAATATTTTGGAGGACCAAGAAACCAAGAACCAAGGAGTTTGCAGGATGACCTGGACAGGTTGAGTGAGTGGGCAGATGCGTGGCAGATGCAGTATGATTTAGATAAATGTGAGGTTATTCACTTTGGCGGGAAAAACAAGGGGGCAGATTATTATCTCAATGGGGTTAGGTTAGGTAAGGGAGAGGTGCAGCGAGACCTGGGCATCCTTGTACACCGGTCACTGAATGTTGTCTTACAGGTACAGCAGGCAGTGAAGAAAGCTAATGGAATTCTGGCCTTCATAACAAGAGGATTTCCGTATAGGAGTAAAGAGGTTCTTCTGCAGTTGTATAGGACTCTGGTGAGACCACATCTGGAGTATTGTGTACAGTTTTGGTCTCCTAATTTGAGGAAGGACATCCTTGTGATTGAGGCAGTGCAGCATAGGTTCACGAGATTGATCCCTGGGATGGCGGGACTGTCATATGAGGAAAGATTGAACAGACTAGGCTTGTATTTACTGGAGGTTAGAAGGATGAGGGGAAATCTTATCGGAACATATAAAATTATAAAAGGACTGGACAAGCTAGATGCAGGAAAAACGTTCCCAATGTTGGGCGAGTCCAGAACCAAAGACATTCTTGCCATAGAGGGAGTACAGAGAAGGTTCACCAGACTGATTCCTGGGATGGCTGGACTTTCATATGAAGAAAGACTAGATATACTCGGCTTGTACACGCTTGAATTTAGAAGATTGAGATATAGAAACTTACAAAATTCTTAAGGGGTTGGACAGGCTAGATGCAGGAAGATTATTCCCGATGTTGGGGAAGTCCAGAACAAGGGGTCACAGTTTAAGGATAAGAGGGAAGTCTTTTAGGACCAAGGTGAGAAAATCATCTTTTACACAAAGAGTGGTGAATCTGTGGAATTCTCTGCCACAGAAAGTAGTTGAGGCCAGTTCATTGGCTATATTTAAGAGGGAGTTAGATGTGGCCCTTGTGGCTAAAGGGATCAGGGGGTATGGAGAGAAGGCAAGTATGGGATACTGAGTTGGATGATCAGCCATGATATTGAATGGCAGTGCAGGCTCGAAGGGCCGAATGGCCTACTCTTGCACCTATTTTCTATGTTTCTATGTTTCTAACCCGGGGCCACAGTCTTAGAATAAAGGGGAGTTCATTTAAGACTGAGGTGAGAAAAAACTTTTTCACCCAGAGAGTTGTGAATTTATGGAATTCCCTGCCACAGAGGGCAGTGGAGGCCAAGTCACTGGATGGATTTAAGAAAGTTAGATAGAGCTCTAGGGGCTAGTGGAGTCAAGGGATATGGGGAGAAGGCAGGCACGGGTTATTGATAGGGGACGATCAGCCATGATCTCAATGAAACATAGAAAATAGGTGCAGGAGGAGGCCATTCTGCCCTTCGAGCCTGCACTACCATTCAAAATGATCATGGCTGATCATCCAACTCAGTATCCTGTACCTGCCTTCTCTCCATACCCCATGATACCTTTAGCCACAAGGGCCACATCTAACTTCTTCTTAAATATAGCCAATGAACTGGCCTCAACTACCTTCTGTGGCAGAGAATTCCAGAGATTCACCACTCTCTGTGTGAAAAATGTTTTTCTCATCTCGGTCCTAAAATATTTCCCCCTTATCCTTAAACTGTGACCCCTAGTTCTGGACTTCCCCAACATCTGGAACAATCTTCCTGCATCTAGCCTGTCCAATCCCTTAAGAGTTTTGTAGGTTTCTATAAGATCCCCCCTCAATCTTCTATGGCTCGAAGGGCCAAATGACCTCCTCCTGCACATATTTTCTATGTTTCTATGTTTCTAAAAAGGAGTAAGCAATTTAGAACGGAGACGAGGAAACACTTTTTCTCACAGAGAGTGGTGAGTCTGTGAAATTCTCTGCCTCAGAGGGCGGTGGAGGCAGGTTCTCTGGATGCTTTCGAGAGCTAGATAGGGCTCTTAAAATAGCGGAGTCATGGGATATGGGGAGAAGGCAGGAATGGGGTACTGATTAGGGATGATCAGGCATGTTCACATTGAATGGCGGTGCTGGCTCGAAGGGCCGAATGGCCTACTTCTGCACCTATTGTCTATTGTCTATTGTTTATTTTTTAAACATTAATAAGTCTTTTAATTTTCATCAATGGGAAAAGTCCTCTTGTCCTGACCAGCTGAGTACGATGGCCAAAACTCACAGCCATAAGTGGCAGCGTTTTTTCTAAAATCAATATACAGTGGAACAGGAAGTGGTCAAGTTGTGACTTTTAGTAATATAGATATACATACTAGAATAAATGGGACCCGTTGGGTCCTATGTTCGCATGGGAGGGCTGGTCCCCCAAGGCAATATTCCACCTCTCCACCAATTCCAATATTGGTGGCCAGTGGGGTGGGGGGGGGGGGGGTTCTGGAGCACTAGTATGCATGTTGTGGGCTGAAGGGACTGTTTTCCAGAGGGCTAGTATGGACATTGTGGGCCAAATGGGTTCTTGTGCTGGCAGCTCAGTCACTCAGGCCTGGCAGCTCAGTCACTCAGGCCTAGCAGCTCAG
The DNA here is from genome assembly GCF_010909765.2 of Amblyraja radiata. NCBI lineage: Eukaryota > Metazoa > Chordata > Chondrichthyes > Rajiformes > Rajidae > Amblyraja > Amblyraja radiata. The sequence continues at coordinate 33,873,983 of NC_045982.1, forward strand.
TCACTCAGGCCTAGCAGCTCAGTCACTCAGGCCTGGCGGGCTGTCACCTCAGTCACTCAGGCCTGGCGGGCTGGCAGCTCAGTCACTCAAGGCTGATGGGCTGGCAGCTCAGAAACTGACAGAAATTCTGCGCAATACAGTGAGAGACTCTGTGAGAGAGAAGGGGGAGAGGGTGGAGAATCAATTTTAGACATTTTTCATCTTTTGCTGCAGCAATGAAGGAGGACAGTCTATCCTGGCATGGATCTCACAGGGAGTCAATGAAGGGAGGGAGAAAAATTCTGAGGCGAGGTTGAATATTTACAGGGGGAATACATACTGATGGGCAGAAGGGACTCCTCTTGGGCTAATATGGGCCTGATGGGCCGAAGGGACTTTAAAATCTTAGTGAAATCTCAGTGAAAGGCTCTTTTTCCTGGCCTGGCATGAGCCTTTTGGGCCAAAATGCTCCACCTGGGCTAATACGGGCATTACAGACATAGGGATTGGATTCTGAGCTAATAGGGGCTTTGTGGGCCGTAATGAGTGGTTTCAGGTAGGCCAAAGTTGGGCTGACAGTTGACTCACTCACTCATGGCTGGTGGGTTGGCAGTTGACTCATGGCTGGTGGGCTCACACACACCCTCCATCTCACACGCACACACCCTCCATCTCACACACACACACACAATCCATCACACACACACATCACAGCCACATGCACAGACACCCTCCATCACACACACACACACACACACACCATCACACACACCATCACACACACCATCAGAAACACAGCCACACACACACAGGCACCCTCCATCTCACACACACACTCAAAGCCACTCTCCATCTCACTCACACACGCACTGACTCACACACACTCACTCACTCACAAACGCTCTCACACAACATACATATGACAGTAAAACTCTCTTGAATCTATTCCCATGGCTGAGTGGCCTCTCCACTGAGCGGGATTTCCTGAGTGAGTGGGACTTCTGGCGTGAGGGGGACTTCCAGAGTATGCAGGACTTCCGGAGTGAGTGGGACTACCAGAGTGAGCGGAACTTCTGGAGTGAGTGGGACCTTTGGACCAAGCACAGTGCAGGGCCAACAATCCAATTCATTCCATTTCAAGTCGTACAGTGCAGGGCCAACAATCGAATCCAGTCCGTTTCAAGTCAAGCACAATGCAGGGCCAATAATCCAATCCATTCCATTTCACGTCAAGCACAGTGCAGGGCCAACAATCCAATCCATTCCACTTCAAGTCAAGCACAGTGCAGGGCCAACAATCATTCAGGAAACTCATGTTTTAGGCCAGGACCCTTCTTCAGACTCTGACGAGCATTCTGTGAGACTCTCTCTCACTGCTTCCCCTCTGTATTGGTTGTATCTCCATTTTTCTGCTCCATGCGAAATCCCTTCAAATTAAGCTTACTTTGAAGCCCTCCCTCCAACGGGGGATCGGTGAGACCCTCCCTCACTGCTCGTCCTCTGGGGAATCCAAAGAAAGGTCTCGACCTGAAGCATCACATATCCATTCCCACCACAGATACTGTCTGCCCCACTGAGTTACTCCAGCACTTTGTGATTTACTGAAGATTCCAGCATCTGCAATTCCTTCTGTTTCTGAATCTTCCCTTCCTTGCCATGGAGAATATTGCATTTTGAAGTGACACACACAATATCTGTGTGCCCAGTTACTACCTTAACTTCTGCAACATTTCTCTTTCAATCTTTTCAATATTGTAGAGACTTCCTACAGAAGCCAAACAAGACTTCCTCACCTTCTGTTTAGAATATCAGAACGAGCTGTGCTTGAGTGCTGAACTAAAAAAATAATAGCATGACCCTTAATTTAAAAGCAACATAATACAGCACATAATTCCCAAAGATAGCTCCTGGATTCCTGTGAGTGTGGTGGGAGAGTACACCACTTCATTATTGAGGATTATCTCAAAACCCTGTAAGTAAATCTGATGACTTCAAGTTAATGCAGTGCCAAGATTTAGTCGGCCCTATTCATACATTTACTCTCTCACCACGTAGGTCTTTGCAAAGGAAAAGGCAGCAGACAGATCAAAATTGTTTCATTGTACAAGTAATTGGTGGTCCTCTGGTGCCTGTGGTACTTTGAAATATAACATTCATTATCTCCGGCTTGACGACATTTTCTTGAACGCAAAGTGCTCGACGGACTCAATGGGTCAGGCAACATCTGTGGAGGAAATGGACAATGTTTTGGGTCTGAAGCCTTCTCTCCTCTCCCACCTATATCCCACCATCTGACTGCACCTTTCAGTCCTCTTCAATCAAAAACCAATCAATCAATCAACCTTTATTGTCATCTTGCAAGCAACAGTTGTACTGCAAAATGAAAAGACGTTTCCCAGGGAATACCGGAGCATCGCACATGAAATTTAAAACATTTCACACATAATAACACTAGAAACAATCCAGTCCCTGATGGAACAGTATAAATAGTTAAAAGCAGGTAAAACAACAACGTTAAAATACAGTAAAACCAATCATAAAAATGTCCGGGGCAGCTGATTTGAGTGGCCAGTGCCAGTTATTAAAGTGGCCAGTGCCAGTTATTAAAGTGTCCGTGCCAAGCCTCAGAATCAGGTGACTGTGAGTACAGAGTGACTGTTTAGCAGCCTCACAGCCTGTGGCAGGAAGCTGTTTAGCAGTCTTGTAGTCCGGGCTTTGATGCTGCGATATCTCTTGCCTGATGGCAGGAGATCCAGGTGTATGTGGAGGGGGTGCAGTTTGTCCTTGGCAATTCTCTGAGCTTTTTTCAGACAGCGGCTCTGGAACAGTTCTTGTACCGAGGGTAGGGAGATGCCAATGATCCTCTCTGCTCCCCTCACTACCCTCTGCAGAGCCTTCCTGTCCGAGCAGTTGCAGGTGGAGTACCACGTATTTATGCAGTACGTGAGTACAGACTCCACTGTACCCCTGTAGAAAGTCCTGAGGATGTTGGTGGGGAGTGAGGCCTGTTTTAGTTTCCTCAGGAAGTGCAGTCGCTGATGGGCCCGTTTGACGGTCCCAGTGGTGTTCCTGGACCAGGTGAGGCTGTCTGTAATTTGCACACCGAGGAACTTTATGCTCTCCACTCTCTCCACTGTGGTGCCACTGATGTTGAGGGGTGTATGCTTTGGCTGCGCCCTCCTGAAGTCGACAACCATCTCCTTTGTTTTGTCGACATTTAATTCTAGATTATTTTTGCCGCACCAGTCCACTAGTTGTTTTACTTCCTCCCTGGACATTGATTCGTCATCTCCGTTGATGAGTCCCACCACTGTTGTGTCATCCGCGACTTTTATGATCTTGTTGTCCCTGAATCTGGCAGCACAGTCATGTGTGAGCAATGTGAACAACAGCGGGCTGAGCACACAGCCTTGAGGGGAGCCGGTGCTCAGCGTGATCGAGCCTGAAGTGTTCTTGCCAACACGGACTGACTGCAGTCTCTCTGTCAGAAAGTCCAAGATCCAGTGACACAGGGTGGTGTTGAGGCCCAGCAGGGTTAGTTTCTCCACAAGTCTCTGTGGGATGATGGTGTTAAACACTGAGCTGAAGTCAATGTACAGGATTCTGGCGTATGTGTTTTTGTTTTCCAGATGCGTGAGTACTGTGTGCAGCGTGGTAGAGATGGCATCCTCTGTAGAACGGTTGGGGCGATAGGCAAACTGGTGGGGGTCTAACGATGAGGGGAGGCTGGCAGTAATGTGGGGTTTCACCAGGCGTTTCAAACACTTCATTATTATTGGGGTCAGGGCGACAGGGCGGTAGTTATTTAGGCAGGCAACAACTGGTTTCTTCGCTATGGGGATTATTGTGGAAGTTTTGAGGCATGTGGGGACAATGGCTTGACTAAGGGAGATGTTAAAGATGTCTGTTAGCACATCTGCTAACTCCTCAGCACATTCCTTGAGCACACGTCCTGGGATGTTGTCGGGTCCGACTGCTTTCCACGGGTTGACCTTAGACAGGATTCTCCGTGTGTCCATCGGGTCTATGGTCAGGACTGGCTGGTCGGTTTGTAAGCAGGGGCTGGCTCTCCCCTTGGGTGTGGTGTTTGCTGCATCAAAATGTGCAAAGAAGTTGTTCAGTTCATCTGGGAGAGAAGTGTCGGTGTCAGTTACCTGCTGCCTTGCCTTGTACCCCGTCAGTGTTTGGATTCCCTTCCACATCCTCCTGGTGTCTCCTGTGTCACAGAGGTGTCCCTGGATTTTCCCCGCGTAGGCACGTTTCGCTGCCCTGATTGCTTTATCCAGTGCAGTCCTGGTAGATCGAAGAGCGGCTGTGTTACCGGCTCTGTAGGCTGCATCACGAGCCCTCAGCAGCGAGCGCACCTCTGCTGTCATCCATGGCTTTTCGTTTCCACGTGCAGTGAAGGTTTTCATGATAGTGACATCCTCGGTGCACTTGGCAATGTAACTGGTTACAGTCTCTGCGTACTCCTCGATGTTGATGAGGTCATCATAGGATGCTGCTGTCCTGAACACATCCCAGTCAGTGTGCAGGAAGCAATCCTGCAGTGTTGAGGCTGCTCCCTCTGGCCAGACCCTGGTGTGTTTTCTCTCCACTTTATTGTCATTCAGAAATACATGAATAAATGCAATTCTGGACAAAATTTAGTTGCATTTGGCTCCCCGTGCAACACAAAATAACAAAAGGATAAAATGGATAAAAAGATAAAATGGATAAAAAGATAAAATAGATAATGGTGGCGGCCCATTACATGGCATTCAAGAGTCTGATGGCTCGGGGGAAGTAGCTCTTGCAAAACCTGGCCGTTCTGCTCCTTATGCTACGATATATTTTTGCCCGAGGGCAGCAGAGTGAACAGTCCATGATGGAGTTGTGTGGGGTCCTTTATAATACTCCTGGCCTTAGACAAGCAACGTTTGCACGCAATGTCCCCGATTGAGGGAAGAGAAGTCCCGATGATTTTTTCCGCCATCCTTACTACTCTCTGCACGAACTTCTAGTCGGAGGCTTTGCAGTCCCCAAACCAGACAGAGATGCAGCTGGTCAAAATGCTCTCTATGGTGCCCCTGTAGAAAGTGGTGAGGACGGGATGGGGGAGGTGAGCTCTTCTCTCCTTACCTGACACCCTTTGTCTCCTTTCACCTCCAGCATTTGTCACTTCCTCCACTGACTTGCCAATTAAAACCTATATCTACCTATCCCTTCCCAATTTTTGTCCAGCCCTGACCTCTCTTTTCCAGCTTTCTCCCCCTTACTACAATCAGTGTGAAGAAGGGTCCGGACCCGAAACACCACCTGGACATTTTCTCTGCACATGTTGCCTGAGTTCCTCCAGCACTTTGTGTTTTTTTCAAGATTCCAACATCTGTAATTCCTCCTGTCGACATTTTCTAGACACCTCTTACCAGCCTCCTCTTGTCTAGTTTTTAGTTTAGAGATACAGCGCAGAAACAGGCCCTTCACCCCACCGAGTCGGCACTGACCAGCGATCAGTTAGCACACACTACACAGTTGTTCTACTTCTTCTTGCGTATGGCAACTTGTTCTATTTGATCTTATTTGATTGTGCACACCGGGTTGATTGCATTCGTCGAAACAGGGCGGACCACGTGAACGTTGCAATCTTCCACCCCACACTACAAACTAGGGACACTTTGCAATTTTTTACCAAAGCCAAGTAAACTACAAACCTGCATGTCTTTGGAGTATAAGACCCACACAGTCACAGGGAGAACGTACAAACTCCGTACAGGCAGCACCCATAGTCAGGATCGAACCCTGGTCTCTAGCGCTGTGAGGCAGCAACTCTACCGCTGTGCTGCCCCAGTTCTTGGTTTATTATGGTTCTGAATTTTGCATCACTTGGATATTGAGCATGATGCATTCCAGGGCAATTCATGAGTAAAACCAGCAGTTCAAGTATCAGCATCGGGGAAATTCCACTATGCCTTTCCCGCCAGCATGCAAAGCTACCTTTCATTAATACAACTCTTCTTGCAACCACAGCCAATATTCTATCCATGTGGCTACATTCCCTTTCATTCCATGGGCTATAATCCTGTTGACAAGACTATCGGAAGATAGACACGAAACGCTGGAGTCAGGCAGCATCTCTGGGGCAAAGGAATAGGTGTTGTTTCGGGTCGGAACCCTTCTTCAGACAAGACTAGTCAAGACAAGACTTTCATGTGATAGACTAAATGTGTGTGAAGGAACTGCAGATGCTGGTTTAATGTGCCATCTTGTCAAATGCCTCTTTGAGCCCACACGTACAATATCAATAACATTTCCCTCCTCAACCCTCACCCCTCCCTGTTATATTATCAAAAGACTCTGTCAAGAGAATGCAAATCCTTCGAATTAAAGGAGGTTATTTTAGGAAGGAGTTGAGGAGAAGTTTATTTAGTCATAGGGAGGTGAATCTGTGGAATTTCTTGCCGCAGATGGCTGTAGAGGTTGTCAGTGGATATATTGAAGGCAGGGATAGATAGATTCTTGATTGGTACGGGTACCAGGCGTTATGGGGAGAAGGCAGGAGAATGGGGTCCAGAGGGCGATATAGATCAGCCATGATTGAATGGCGGAGTAGACTTGATGGACCGAAATGCTTAATTATAATATCACAAGACCTTATGACTTATGACCTTAAGAAATCTGTGCTAGTTTTCCCTAATTAATCGACACTTAATAAGGCTTTAGATTACCTATCCCTCATTTAGTTTAACTGCAGCCTAAATATCTCCCTCTACAATGTTCAGTTGTAGTTGTGCCTAGCGAGCTTTGATTTCAATTCACCTACACCTTGCTCAGAATGAGACCATCCCAGAAAGATGTTTCAATCAGGAATTCCAGAAATCTAACATTGTTGTGCAAATCGTCATGTTGCAGTTATATAAGACATTCATGAGCCCACAAATTATAGTATTGTGTTCAGATCTGGGCACCATGTTATAGGAAAGATGTTAATTTGGAAAGATTTAACAAGGATGTTGCCAGGACTCCAGGGCCTGAGCTATAGGGAGAGGTTGAGCAGGCTGGGACTCTATTCCCTGGAGCGGAGGAGGATGAAGGGTGATATTATAGAGATGTATAAAATCATGAGAGGAATAGGTCAGGTAGACGCACAAAGTCTCTTGCCAAGAGTGGGGGATCGAGAACCAGAGGGCATAGGTTTAAAGTGAGGGGGGGAAGATTTTATAGAAATCTGAGAGGTTACTTTTTCACACAGAGGGTGGTGGGTGTATGGAACAAACTGCCAGAGGTGGCAGTTGAGGCTGGGACAATCGCAACGTTTAAGAAACAGTTAGAAAGGTACATGGATAGGACAGGTTTAGAGGGCCATGGGCCAAATGCAGGCAGGTGGGACCAGAGTAGATGGGACATGTTGGTCAGTGTGGGCAAGTTGGGCTGAAGATCCTGTTTCCATGCTATGACTAAATTGAATGAATAAGACTTTGCAGTTTAACCAGCCTGAATATTCACATTTTCTTGCTGACACAGAGTCAGAACTGGAGTGGAACCATTGCTCTGTAAGTTTTGAATTCTATAGGCAACAACAAATGACAATGGTAAAATAATTCCAGCAATGCCGAGGAAATGATCATGTGTATAGTCGTTAATTATGTGTTCTGCAGTGGTGCTCTGAGATATCTCACATTGTTAAAATCTTAATTGATTTATTTAAAAAATGAAGTTATAATGACACCGTGAATACTGTATGACAGGAGTAATTTATCATGGGCAGCAGTGAAACAATGACTCATTGGCCATTATACACATACTTTGCAACTATGGACCAGCTATCCATGGATCTATTTCAACCCAAGACATATTGTCTTCTGTAATTTTAATCACAGCTGCTGAAGCACTTGTTTTGTAAAATATCATGCATTCATATAGGTTCTCCTTTCAGCCATTAATATCAAAACAGAGAACTAGATCATCATCTGTTTATTTGCTGAGTTATTTCATAACTAATGCATCTTGGAATAAGTGGTCACAGATTGAGCATTTGACCTTCGATGCTCTATGATGAATACATTTTGTTTTGAAGGAAGGCTTTGTGGGCTGAATTTACTATTTGTGTGAATAAAGAGAGAGCCAGAGAGTTAGATCCAGACTCATGAACCTACGCTACACTGCCTCAATCACAAGGATGTCCTTCCAAATTTGAGGAAGGACATCCTTGTGATTGAGGCAGTGCAGCGTAGGTTCACGAGATTGATCCCGAGGATGGCGAACTGTCATATGAGGAAAGATTGAAAAGACTAGGCTTGTACTCACTGGAGTTTAGAAGGATGAGGGGAGATCTTATAGAAACATATAAAATTATAAAAGGACTGGACAAGCTAGATGCAGGAAAAATGTTCGCAATGTTGAGCGAGTCCAGAACCAGGGGCCACAGTCTTAGAATAAAGGGGAAGCCATTTAAGACTGAGGTGAGAAAAAACGTTTTCACCCAGAGAGTTGTGAATTTGTGGAATTCCCTGCCTTAGAGGGCAGTGGAGGCCAAATCACTGGATGGATTTAAGATAGAGTTTGATAGAGCTCTAGGGGCTAGTGGAGTCAAGGGATATGGGGAGGGCAGGCATGGATTATTGATTGGGGACGATCAGCCATGATCACAATGAATGGCGGTGTTGGCTCGAAGGGCCGAATGGCCTCCTCCTGCACCTATTTTCTATGTTTCTATATGACTAGGGGTACTGTCTGTACGGAATTTGTACCTTTTCCCCATGACCGCGTGGGTTTTCTCCGATATATTCGGTTTCCTCCCACACTCCAAAGACGTACAGGTTTGTAGGTTAATTAGCTTGGTATAAGTGTAAATTGTCCCTAGTGTGTGTGGGATAGTGTGTGGGGATCGCTGGTCGCTGCGGACTCGGTAGGCCAAGGGTATATCTCTAAAAACAATGATACCTTGAGCAGACTTTAGACTTTAGAGATACAGTATGGAAACAGTCCCTTTGGTCCACCGAGTCCATGCTGACCAGCGAACACCCCATACTCTAACACTATCCTACATACTAGGGTCAATTTTACAATTTAACCGAAGCCAATTAACCTATAAACCTGTACATCTTTGGAGTGTGGGAGGAAATTGGAGCGCCCAGACAAAACCCATGCAGGTGACAGGGTGAACATACTAACTCCGTTCAGGCAGCACTCGAAGTCAGTATCGAACCCCGGTCTCTGCCGCTGTGAGGCAGCAACTCCACTGCTGCTCTACCGTGGCCCTTGTGAAATGTCTGAATCTTGGAATGGTAATTGTAATTAATTTATTAGCCAAGTATGTAAAAACAGACAAGGAATAGGATTTGCCAAAGCGTCACACTATATTCAGCAATTATGTCTGTAAAACTGATAATTACAAATACGCTGTGCTTAGATTCACCTTGTATGGCATGATCCAATATGCCGTATTGGAATAGAGAACGTGATTGCATAAATTGTAGTTTAGAGGCGGTTTTGTAAGCCTAATGCTTGGACTAAAGAATACAAATAGTCTGATCAATAATGCCAGGAGGCAGCTTCAGTACAAGAGCATCAAGTGAAGGCTGAATCGTGCAGAGCTGGAAGCTGGCTTTCTTGATCCCTGAATTAACTGATTTATTGACATATAGGAGGTAAAGCTGGCCTCAAGTCTCCCGTGGTGTGGATGGAAGAATCAGACAGGATTACCAAAGATAGCAACGGGAAAATTCATGCATTGATTTCAGGGAACAGAGGATTAGCTCAAGCTTTTACTTACCAATATAATTCCTTCTTCTCTGGATAGCTGTCAATTTGTGTCTGATTACACCTTAGTGGAGTGCTGCAGGATGATTTTCTCTATTAAGTCCCCAGAGCCGAGATAATGGATTGGTTTGTGCTAAAATCAATTTAATCCCAAATAGATCAGTTTAGCAATTATTTTTGTGCGTGAATTGCCACCCATTGGGAAATTAGACTGGGCGCTGTTGATGTTGTATAGTATTGGGCGTGCACTGAGAAACATAGCCTTTAGCTCAACTCTCATTACTGCCCTCAAAGACATAAATTGGTTCACCTCAAATGGTCAGTATAATGAGTAGCATACTGCACCAGCTTATTGTTTGTATCACTCTTTAATGGCTAACCTGCTGATTCAATGCTCAGTGGATGGGTGATTCACGGCTGACACCACTCCAGTATTGCATTCGCAGCCTTTGCAGGTGAGCAGTGAGGAACGTGATCTATCCTGGAAAGCAATGCACTTGCTTCCAATGCCTGTGTGGCGGCATGGTGGCGCAGCGGTAGAGCTACTGTCTTACGGCGACAGAGACCCGGGTTCGATCCTGACTACAGGTGCTCTCTGTACCGAGTTTGTACGTTTTCCACATGAGCTGCATGGGTTTTCTCCGAGAACTTTGGTTTCCTCCCACATTCCAAAGACGTACAGGTTTGTAGGTTCATTGGCTTGGTATAAATGTAAAATTGTCCCTAGTGTGTGTAGGATAGTATTAGTGTGAGGGTATCGCTGGTCGGAATGGACTCGGTGGGCCAAAGGGCCTGTTTCTGTGCTGTATCGCTGAACTAAACTAAAAACAAAATTGGACACCTGGATCACAAACTAGTTTATTGAAGCCATATTCTACCTGGTTAGGCAACCTAGCCTCTGATAGTAATTGTCCACTAAATATTATTATTAGATGTCTACCATGCATTACTGTTTTGATAAAAGCAACATAGAATATTAAATATTACCCTGTTAATAGTTTCCACTGAATATTGTATATAATCATTGCCCATTGAATTTGATCAAGTGCGAGGATTTTTACTCTTATTAGGTACAAATGCGCTCTTGTAAAAGGCTAGAATATTGTCTGCTATCTACAATAACTAATGTATTTTCATGGCAGTCTCATGGACTACTGTCTGGTTAATTGCTTCAATCTACTAATGTATTCAAAAGAGAGTTAGATAAAACTCTTAGGGTTAATGGAATTAAGGGATATGAGGAGAAAGCAGGAACAAGGATTTTGGATGATCAGTCATGATCATATTAAATGGTGGTGCTGGCACGAAGGGCCAAATGGCCTACCCCTACACCAATTTTCTATGTTTCTAATCAAAAGCATGCAAACCTCATGTTTACATGGGAAGGACACTTCTAAGCTTTCAGTCTTCAGCTAGCATTAACAATTGCACTTTGGCAATGCATGAACGTTAGGCTCAGAAGATAATCTCCCCCTTAAAATCTTATTAAAACATATAAGATTATTAAGTGATCGGACAAAATACTGCAGATGCTGGAAATCTGAGATAAAATGTGACGGTACTGGAAATAGTCAGCAAGGCAGATGTGAAGAGGGAAATCAATGTAATATTTCAAGTTAATGACATGTCATTGACCTTTCTTCTGTGAAAGTATTAATCCATTAAACTGCAGCGTTCGTGTTGTTTCTCCACAGAAACTGCCTGGCCTGCTGAGTATTTTATTCTTCTGCTTTGTTAATCTCGATGAGTAAATGTACCACAAACTGTAGTGCAGATTAATGTAAACCCTGGATTTAATCTCTAGTCTATGTTGATTATTTGCTATTGGCATTGGTTTATTATTGTCACTTGATCAGATAAAGAGAACAGCTTTGTCTTGCATGCTTTCCAGGTAATTCATAGAATACACGAGGACATCAGGTAGTTCAAAAGCACAATAAATATATTTCAGAGTGTTGCAGTTACAAAGAGGATACAGATTTTAAAAAGTTAAAGTGTTGCATTGATTTAGATTAGAAAAGTGGGAGTTTATCCTTGACAGAGGAGAGGTCTGTTCAAGAATCTGATTGAAGCAGAGAAGAAGCTGTTCTTGAATCTGGTGGTATATGCTTTTAAACTTCTGTATCTTTTGCCTGATTCATTCCACATTTCAAAGACATACAGGTTTGTAGGTTAATTGGCTTCAGTAAAATTGTAAATTGTCCCTAACGTGTGTAAGACAGTGTTAATGTGTGTAGATCGCTGGCCAGTGGTGACTCGGTGGACTGAAAGGCTGTTTCCGTGCTGTATCCCTGAAACAAAAAAATCCTAAAAACTAAATAAATCTAATTCTGGTGCGTCACAAAGCTCTGGAGGAACTCAATGGGCCAGACAACATCTGTGGAGAAAATGGACATGTATACGTTTTGGGTCAAGACCCTTCTTCACACTGAAGAGAGTCTGTGGAAGGGTCTTAATCTAAAACATCATCTGTCCATTTCCTCCAGAATTGCCTGACTTGTTGAGTTGCTCCAGCAGCTTGTATAATAGTTGAAGTTTAGTTTAAAGATACAACATGGAACCAGCCCACTGAAGCTATGCCAACCATTTTGAATCTTGGAACCTTGCTCAAGATTCCAACACCTGCAGTTCCTTGTGTCTCTAATTTTGCAGAATATTGGAAGTTATTCCTAGTAATTCATGGATGCAGTCAGTATCCCTGGACTTAGTTTAGTTTAGAAATACAATGCGGACACAGGCCCTTCGGCCCACCAACTCTGTGCCAACCAGCGATCCCCACACACTAGCACTATCCTACTCATTGTGGACAATTTACAATTATACCAAGCCAATTAACCTACAAACCTGTGTGCCTTTGGAGTGTGGGCAAAAACACATGAGGGAGAACATACAAAGTCTGTATGACTGCGCTCGTGGTCAGGATCGAACCCAGGTTTTTAACAGGTACCACTGTGCCATCGTGCTGCCCAATGGAGGCCGTTGAGGATTGTTTCACTTTGATGTCATCTGCTGTGGGCATTGTCACTGCATCTTATATCACAAACTGTTTAGAGTTACAATGGACCAGGTGTTGCATTTTGGGAAGATCGACCTTCCTGAAGGTGAACCCATGGAAAGCATCTGTCCCGGACAGAATCCCTGACCACGTCCTTCGTAGCCGCGTGGACCAACTAGCGGGAGTGTTCACTACATCTTGATGGACATCTGTAATCTCTCCCTACTCCGCTCATAAATCAGCAGGGCAGCTTATCACCCGGCATCTTTGCTGGGAATATACATAAGGCTGTTCAAGAGCAGTCATTGTCAGTCAGTTATTGTAATTGTCAGTCCGAGCCAATGGCAGGAATCTGAGTGCAGACTTTATGTGCAAGAGTGATAATGATGAGACCTGTTACTGTGTAATTTAAAGGGGTCTTCACTGAGCAAGTGACAGATGGTGGCATGGAATCCAACTTAGTTACATCCCCTTTATCATCCCAGTCTTACAGTGCCAGGGACACGGGTTCGATCCTGACTACAGGTGCTGTCTGTACAAAGTTTGTACTTTCTACCCATGACCATAGGTGTTCTCTGAGATCTTCGGTTTCCCCTCACACTCCAAAGAGGTTTTTAGGTTAATTGTCTTGGCCTACACCAGCCTGAAGCCGCGGTCTCTGGTTGGGAAGAGCCGATCCTGGACTCACCTTGACTTTGACTTTGTCCTTTACCATCTGGACGCCCGCAGCAACGGCTGTGGAGGGTGGAGGTCCCGACCACGGGGGAAAATGGAGGAGGACTGGCCAAGCTCTGTGCCTTCCACCACAGTGATGAATGCTGTGGTGGATGTTTGTGTAAAATTTTTATTGTGGTTGTGTTCTTTATTACTGTACCGCTGCTGGCAACCCAAATACCACCGACCTTGGTTGTGTGGCAATTAAATTATATCAATTATATCAATCAATATAAATGTAAATTGGCCCCAGTGTGTGTAGAATAGTCAATATGAGGGGATCGCTGGTCGGCGCAAGGACCTGTTTCCCCATTGTATCTCTAAACTAGAATTAAATTAAGAGCTGGCTAACCCTTGTTCCTGATAACTGAGATTCCTCCTCCATACGATATTCCAGCCTCATCCCCTCTCCTGACTGACGTAATCCCCCCCCCCCCACCCCCCACCCCATCCCACTACGCACCCTTCTCAATCCTTCTCTCAACCAGTGGCCCAGAAGCTCAACAACGCACCGACCATCTTATGAATTGAATTGAATACTTTATTGTCACATGTTACAAGTCATGATGAAATTCTTTGCTTGCGCACCTTGGTTCTTCCCCACCCTCACAGTGGTCCCCCCAAGCCGGGTCCTCCTTTGTACATTGTTCCTCCCCCACCTGCATCACAGCGGCCCCACTATGTCGGGTCCTCCATTGATCCTTCCCCTCGGCAGCAACGCCCTCACTTCCACATGTGTCCGTCCTCATCCGTCGGTCGGGCGCCATCATTGACCGCCACACCGATCTCTCCACTATCACCGCCGGATCCTCTCCAGACGCCTCTGCGGCGCTGGCCCAAGCCCCAGCCGCGGGCTCTATCGACCCAGGGGCTGTTAGCCGCGGGCTCCGCCCACCGGCGAGGTTCCGGACCGCAATTTAATTATTTAATTCAGCTTACTTCTCAGCCCAGTTTAGAGGCAATAAGGGGGAGATTATGAATTGAGAACATGGAATTCTGAAGCAAAGAAACTGAATCAAGGAGCTTCATACAGCCAGGTCTAATCACATCACTGGAATTGGAACTGAATGTATAATATAGCAATGTCACAAAATTTTGAGATTTTAAAAATCAAGTCTGCAATTTACCCAATCAGATAAAGCATACAAAGAAGTTTAATTTGACACCTAATTCACTTTCATTTCTTCAGTATTAAAAAAGTTATGGCCATTTTCATAGTCGGAAATTAGCATTTGTTCCCTATTGCTTTTCCATTGACGTAACACAAAAGCTGTGATCAAGGACAGTCAAAAGCCCATAACATTCTTAAAAATCAAGGGAACTGAATGAAATTTTCAGTTATTATAGATTGAAGCATTCTGAAACAATTATAAAACATCTTACTTGGATGACCTGAAATTAATTAGTTAATTACCTCATTGTAGTTAATTATAAAATTGACCGTTGTGACGGAAATAGTAATAAACACCCAGACTGCCTTGAAAAATGAAAAATGTGATATTCCCAAGATCAGAACTTTAATATTATTGTATAATATGCTGTAAGTCAATAACGGATAGGTAAATAAATTACAATTTCTAACAATCGACCAAGTCTCTAAGGAGAAGTTCAGTTGCTAGCTGGTACATTGGCATATCATAATCAGTAGCATCATCATACTCCTCAGATTGCAACCAATAAGCAACTCTGTACACCTTGTTTTTCCTCACCTTTTCAATTTGGGGATTGTAAACTACAAGTTTTTGCTCTTCAAACCACGCATGACATGCCTTTCTGCCCACTACTTTCCCATTAAGAATGTCCTGTAGATTCCATTTCTTAAGAAAAGGATACTTTTTAAAAATAGCTTAAGTATCCAAATAACAAACTAATCCCATTCACACAGGAATTCACAATATAACATGATTTTTAAATCTCACTGTCATGAATTTATATGCCAGATGGAAGGAATTTAGTGTTTAATTCCCCATGAATTAATCCAGAAACACCTCTCAAAATATAATCAAAATTATTGTTTTTTGCACAATACATGTGACTCAAACTGTTGTGAATATTTAGTTTAAAAATAATGATCATGGAGAGAGAATAACACAAAATATAGACAATTTAGACAGCTTATGTAATGATTCTCCAAATAAAAATGGGCATTTTAATCATCTTGCTTCTGGAACGCGATCGATTGGAACGTTGCATTTGCAGTGAATTTGAACCCCATATCGACAGGAAAAAAACTGCCGGTTCGTAAGGGGCCCAAATAACATTTTCGCAATGTAAAATTAGATTAAAGCCATCCCAAGAAGCAAGATTATATGTAAAATACATGACACCCTTTGTTTTGTCCCGTTCTTGCGATCCGTCACATTGTAGGCATTGAGGGCGTTAGAAGTCACCTTTAATTTTAATCCAAATATTAAATTGTCCAACAGATTTTAAAAAATATATAGCGCGAACGAAAGTCCGATCGATTTTTCATCAGCAGCTAGCAGCCCGAGGAATGCTGATGAAAGCATCAGCAGTACAAAATGGCATTTTAATCCCGCCTCCCCCCCTCAAAGTTGCCAAAGTCACGCACACGGCCAGTGGCAGAACTGCAGCGCCTCTGAAGGTAAGTTTTGTAACATCGCTCTATAATATAAAACCGAATTACCAAAAGTGTGAGAAGCATGAAATAAAAATAGAAATTGCTGGGATTACTCGGCAGGTCAGGTAGCATCTGTCGATGTAGAAACTGAGTTAATATTTCAGGTCTATGTTTAAGAAAAAACTGCAGATGCTGGAAAAATCGAAGGTAGACAAAAATGCTGGAGAGACTCAGTGCGTGAGGCAGCATCTATGGAGCGAAGGAAAAGGTGACGTTTCACTGTCGAGACCCTTCTTCAGACTGATGTGGAGGTGGGGTGGGGGTCGGAAGATGAAAGTAAGAGGCGGAGACAGTAGGATGTGGAAGAGCTGGGAAGGGGAGGTGGGTCGAGACCCTTCTTCAGACTATTGTGGAGGTGGGGTGGGGGTGGGAAGAAGAAAGGAATAGGCGGAGACAGTAGGCTGTGGGAAAGCTGGGAAGGGAAGGGTCTCGACCCGAAACATCACCTATTCCTTCGCTCCATAGATGTTGCCTCACCCGCTGAGTTTCTCCAGCATTTTTGTCTACCTTTAATATTTCAGGTCAATCATCCTTTATTAAAACTCAAATCTATGCACTTCCTGTATTATGAAGTTTATTAACTAAAAGGTTAATGAGGGCAGAGATATAGATGTTGTCCACCTGAATTCAAGCAAGGCATTTGACAAGGTTCCGCATGGCAGGCTGCTCTGGAAGGTTAGATCGCATGGGATCCAAGGAGAGTTAGCTGACTGGATAGAAAACTGGATTGATGGAAGGGAGCAGAGAGGGATGGTGGAAGATTGTTTTACGGACTGGAGGCCAGTGACTAGTGGCGTGCCTCAGGGATCTGTGCTGGCCACATTGCTGTTTGTAGTTTATAATGACGATTTTGATGAGAACATACAAGGAATGATGAGTAAGTTTGCAGATGACACTAAAGTGGGTGGTATTGTAGTTAGTGAAGATGGTTATCAAAGGTTACGGCAAGATATTGATCAGGTGGGCACGTGGGCAGAGCAACAGTTAATGGAGAAGTCTGAAGAGGGGTTTCGGCCCGAAACGTCGCCTATTTCCTTTGCTCCATAGATGCTGCTGCACCCGCTGAGTTTCTCCAGCTTTTTTGTGTACCAACAGTTAATGGAGTTTAGTTTATGTTTAGTTTTTTATACCGAGGTACAGTGCAAAGCTGTGCCGATAAATGTGAAGTGTAGAATTCTAACCAGGGCAAAAGTGTTGTGGAGCGTAGGGGATCTTAAGGGCCTGTGCCACTTAAGCGATTTTTTAGACGACTGCCGGCGACTGTCACAGTGGTAGAAGGTCGCTGAAAAAGCAGCGACTGGACCCCCCCCCCCCCCCGATAATGTCCACGACAAGCTACGACAATCTACCTCCTAGTCAACGTCAAGCTACGGCAAGCTACGGACAACCGGCGACCCATTAGAACGTCCACCTACGACCACACCTACGACAACCTATGTCCACCCGCGACAAGCTACGACAACCAAAGTCAACCTACGTCCACAAGCTACGACAAGCAACGACCCTGTCAGCGACAACTGAAGACAATTCAGTTGCTGGTACCTATCACCGGTTAACGTAGGTAGTCACCAATGGAAATCACCGAAGTCAGCACCCGGCGACAACCAACGTCACCTGGTGACAACCTGCATCACCCTGGCAACAACCTACAACAGGTGAAGACAAGCTACGTCAAGCCCACAGTCACCGTAAAGTTTTGAACATTTCAAAATCCAGCGGCGACCAGAAAAACGTTATGACTCTTTAGGCAACTTGAGGAGACTCCTCATGACCATACAGGCATCACTCTGCGACCATGTGAAAACTGCTTAGTAGTCACCAACAAAATCGCCTAAGTGGGACAGGGGGTTTAGAGTGTAGGTACAGTTCCTTGAAAGTGACGTGACAGGTTGATAAGGTGGTCAAGAAGGCTTTCGGTAAATTGGCGTTCATCAGTCAGGAGACAGAAGTTGGGATGTTATATTACAAATGTACAATGCACTGGTGAGGCCACAATTGGAGTATTCTGTTGAGTTTTGGCCACCTTCTATAGGAATGATATTGTTTTACTTCGGAGTCACGTGAGTGACTACCTGAAGAACCCGCAAGGACACATGCGTGTCATATCGCTACACGCATTGCGAAACGACAGGCGGGGTGAAACGACGTTCCCCCGCAGCGGCAAGTTTAAAAGCCGGGACCGACAGGTAAGTGGTTACTCTGCGGTCATTATTGTTCCCATACTGTTTCACAGGTGGGGAAATGATAGATAAACGAAAAAGTCAACTAGAGCTGCGACAAAGCTGGCGGGGGAGGACCGCGGAGTTGCGGGCAGCCGGCAGCGGCCGGCGGCACAGGAATCACCCGTAATGGGATCAGCTGTGCCCGACTTAGCCCCCGCACTGGCCAGATCAACACCGTGGCCGGGCGGGAAGGCAAAACGAAAAACAAACAGAGCCGTTGACTCTTTTTTTAAATTTTATTTTTTTTTTATTTTTTTTTATTAGAAGTACAGTAAATTACAGTAATACACATCACATATCTTATTACATTTTGTTGTACCACTTCGTTTTTCGAGCTTTAAAAAAGGTAGAAATAAAAGAAGTAAGGAAGTGAGCAAGAATCGTGAAGGTGCAGGAAAGTGTTGGGAGAAGAAAGCCCCTTAGGGAAGAAGTTAGAGAAGGAAGTAAAGAAAGGAAATAAGACCCTAGAAAGAAAAGAAAAAAAAAGGAAAAACAATTGCTCTATTGTAACACAAAACTCCGCAAAAAAGGATATACCAACCGTGTTTTTTTAAAATTTATTTTATACCCCCAGTTACCAGATCCTGGTACCATTTATATTTTAAATTACTATTGCACCTTATAATAATAATAATAATAATAATAATAATAATAATAATAATAATAATAATAATAATATATCTTTTATTGTCATTGCACGTCAGTGCAACGAGATTTAGTGTGCAGCTCCACTGATGTACAAGAAAGGTAAATAAATACAATACATAAATAACCAAGCTGAATTGATTGACGTGACCATCTGAGGGAGACTGTCCAAAGGGGGTGGGTGGGGGGGCACTCATTAGGGCCGGTTCAGAGCCGCTATAGCTCTTGGGATGAAACTGTTCCTGAGTCTGGAGGTTCGGGCGTAGAAGGCCTTGTAACGTCTGCCGGAGGGAAGTAGTTGAAACAGACCGTGGCAGGGGTGTGATGAGTCCTTATGGATGCTGAGGGCCTTCCTGAGGCACCGCGTGTGGTAGATGCCCTCCAAGGCTGGTAGCTCTGTCCCGATGATCCTCTGCGCTCTGTTGACGACGCGCTGAAGAGCTCTCCTCTCCGCCTCCATGCAGCTGAGATACCACACAGAGATGCCATACGTTAGTATGCTCTCTGTGGTGCAGCGGTAGAACGTTGTCAGCAGCTGTTGGGGCAGACCAGTCTTTTTTAATGTCCTCAGGAAGAACAGTCGTTGCTGTGCCTTCTTGACCAGCGCGGCGGTGTTTGTGGACCATGTGAGGTCTTCTGAAATGTGAGTGCCCAGAAACTTAAAGCTGGACACTCTCTCCACACTTTCCCCATAAATGGAGATTGGGGCGTATTCTCCAGAATGCGACCTCCTGAAGTCAATAATCAGCTCCTTGGTCTTGGAGGTGTTTAGTGCCAAGTTGTTATTGGTGCACCAGTCCGCCAGGTTCTGCACCTCCGCTCTGTATTTTGTTTCATCACCGTTGGTGATCAGCCCAATCACTGTTGTGTCGTCTGCAAACTTCACGATGGTGTTGGTGTCGAATGATGGGACACAGTCGTGAGTGAAGAGGGAGTAGAGCATGGGGCTTAGTACACAACCCTGTGGTGTGCCGGTGCTCAGGGTGATGGTGGAGGACAGGTGCGGGCCCAGTCTCACTGCCTGCGGTCGCTCCGTGAGAAAGTTCAGGATCCAAGCGCATATCGGTGAGCTGAGGCCTAGCTGGTGGAGTTTGGTGGTGAGCTTGGTGGGGATGACCGTATTGAATGCAGAGCTATAGTCAATGAAGAGCATCCTCACATACGTGCCCTGTCTGTCCAGGTGAGTCAGGACAGTGTGAAGGGCCAGAGAGATGGCATCCTCTGTCGATCTATTTGCCCTGTATGCAAATTGATGGGAGTCCAGTGAGGCAGGGATGCTGGATTTAATATGGGAGAGGACCAGCCTTTTGAAGCACTTCATGGGGATTGGAGTCAGTGCAACCGGCCGGTAGTCGTTGAGCTTGTAATAGTTCCGTAAATGTAGACCACGTCTTTTGGAAGTGGTCTGCTTTGCCTGCTAGGAGGAGTCTCATCTCTTCCAAGTGTATTGTTTCGAACATGTTTGAATCCACATTTTTATTGTTGGTAATGGAGCATTTTTCTGGGTTTCTTAAATGTATATATTTTAATGCTAGGAGCATTGTAAGAAAAGTGGATGAACTTAGAGCCTGGATTGACACCTGGAAGTATGATGTTGTGGCGATCAGTGAAACATGGTTGCAGGAGGGCTGTGATTGGATACTAAATATTCCAGGATTTCATTGCTTCAGGTGTGATAGAATTGGAGGGGCAAGAGGTGGAGGTGTTGCATTGCTTATCAGGGAAGATATTACAGCAGTGCTTTGGCAGGATAGATTAGAGGGCTCGTCTAGGGAGGCTATTTGGGTGGAACTGAGAAATGGGAAAGGGGTAGCAACACTTATAGGGGTGTATTATAGACCGCCAAATGGGGAGCGAGAATTGGAAGAGCAAATATGTAAGGAGATTGCAGATATTAGTAGTAAGCACAAGGTAGTGATTGTGGGAGATTTCAATTTTCAACACATAGACTGGGAAACACATTCTGTAAATGGGCTGGATGGGTTGGAATTTGTAAAATGTGTGCAGGATAGTTTTTTGCAACAATACATAGAAGTACCTACTAGAGAAGGGGCGGTACTGGACCTCCTGTTAGGAAATGAGATGGGTCAGGTGGCAGAGGTATGCGTTGGGGAACAGTTCGGGTCCAGTGATCACAATACCATTAGTTTCAATATAATTATGGAGAGGGACAAAACTGGACCTAGGGTTGAGATTTTTGATTGGAGAAAGGATAACTTTGAGGAGATGCGAAAGGATTTAAAAGGAGTAAATTGGGACAGTTTGTTTTATGGGAAAGATGTGGAAGAGAAATGGAGTACATTTAAAGGTGACATTTTAAGAGTACAGAATCTTTATGTCCCTGTTCGGTTGAAAGGAAATCGTAAAAATTGTAAAGAGCCATGGTTTTCAAGGGAAATTGGACACTTGGTTCGGAAAAAGATGGAGATCTACAATAGTTATAGGCAGCATGGAGTAAATGAGGTGCTTGAGGAGTATAAAGAATGTAAAAAGAATCTTAAGAAAGAAATTAGAAAAGCTAAAAGAAGATATGAGGTTGCTTTGGCAAGTAAGGTAAAAGTAAATCCGAAGGGTTTCTACCGCTATATTAATAACAAAAGGATAACGAGGGATAAAATTGGTCCATTAGAGAGTCAGAGTGGCCAACTATCTGCAGAGCCAGATATGGGGGAGATATTGAACAGTTTCTTTTCTTCGGTATTCACCAAGGAGAAGGATATTGAATTATGTGAGGTAAGGGAAACAAGTAGAGTAGCTATGGAAACTATGAGGATCAAAGAAGAGGAAGTACTGACACTTTTGAGAAATATAAAAGTGGATAAGTCTCCAGGTCCGGACAGGATATTCCCTAGGACATTGAGGGAAGTTAGTGTAGAAATAGCAGGGGCTATGGCAGAAATATTTCAAATGTCATTAGAAACGGGAATAGTGCCGGAGGATTGGCGTACTGCGCATGTTGTTCCATTGTTTAAAAAGGGGTCTAAGAGTAAACCTAGCAATTATAGACCTGTTAGTTTGACGTCAGTGGTGGGCAAATTAATGGAAAGAATACTTAGAGATAATATATATAAGCATCTGGATAAACAGGGTCTGATTAGGAACAGTCAACATGGATTTGTGCCTGGAAGGTCATGTTTAACTAATCTTCTTGAATTTTTTGAAGATGTTACTCGGGAAATTGATGAGGGTAAAGCAGTGGATGTTGTGTATATGGACTTCAGTAAGGCCTTTGACAAGGTTCCTCATGGAAGGTTGGTTAAGAAGGTTCAATGGTTGGGTATTAATGGTGGAGTAGCAAGATGGATTCAACAGTGGCTGAATGGGAGATGCCAGAGAGTAATGGTGGATGGTTGTTTGTCAGGTTGGAGGCCAGTGACGAGTGGGGTGCCACAGGGATCTGTGTTGGGTCCACTGTTGTTTGTCATGTACATCAATGATCTGGACGATGGCGTGGTAAATTGGATTAGTAAGTATGCAGATGATACTTCCTCTGAAGACTTCCGGTTGGCGCCACGATGTGAGTGGAATCGCGCCATTACAGCTCCGAAAAAAACTGAATTTAAAACGGGGGTAAAAGGGTCAAACAAACGCACTTACCACAGGAGATCGATTGTGAACGGCTCCGGCAGCGTTTAAAAGGTGCGTGACGTCATCAGGCGCGCGATTTTAAGAAGAAATTATGACCCAGCGCTCCCCCACCCCCACCGCTGGAAAAAAAGCTACGAGAAGGGAAACTGGCCTCAGCTCGGGTGCAACTGCTGCTTCTCAAGAAGATATCTCACAGAGGAAAGCTGAAATGGAGGAACTTAAGACTACCATTCTAGGTGAGATAAAGAAGCAGAGGAAGGAGTATATGGAGGAGATAAAGAAGCAGAGGAAGGAGTATATGGAGGAGATAAAAAGTTTAAAAGCGGATATGCTGGTGTCTCACGAGAAAAATAAAGAAGATAAAGAAGACTTAATAAAACAAGTTATAACGACGGTAAAAAGTATGATGGATGAGTGGAAGGAAAAGGCTAATGCCGAGTTACAAACTCAAATTGAGGATGTAAAGGAAATAGCTGCTGGGATGGAAAGAAAGCTGGATGACAAGATAGATCCTACTATAATTTCGCTAGACCAACAAGGCGAAGCAATTAAAGAGCTAACTAAAATTGCTGAAGTGAATACTAAGGAGACCGAAAAACTCCGTGCCGAGAACAAACGCCTCTTAGAATTATTACATAAAACAAACGAGAAATGTATCGATCTGGAGGGACGCCAACGCCGTAAAAATTTGCGTATAGTTGGTCTGAGCGAAGGTCGTGAGGGGAGTCAAGATCCTCGAAAATTTGTTGCAAAACTTTTAATGGATATTTTGAATTTGGATCATGAACCCCTGTTGAGCCGTGCACATAGGGCTCTAAGACGGGCCCCTGGGATAGGTTCATCGCCCAGACAAATGATTGTAAAAGTGGCCTTTGACCATGTCTTCGAAGAAATGATGAAGATAATAATAAAAAAGAGAAACCTGAAATACGAGGGAGACAACATCAGTATTTTTAGAGACTTCCCTGCAGAAGTGGCCAAGAAAAGAGCTCTATTTAAAGAAACAAAAGGTATTCTGAGGAATGTACAGAATACTAAGAATCTGAGATATGGCTTGATGTACCCAGCAATACTGAGAGTAACTTATGATGACAAGGAATATCGTTTCGTTAAGCATACTGAAGCATTGAAATTCGCCCGAGGCATACAGCAGAAGCCAGAAGATGAAGAGAGAGAAGATGCGGAGGAAGAACCCGAGGGAGAAGGAGAGGACTGAACTTTTATCATCGACCTGTGGTTATGAAATACTCACTTAGAAGGAAGTGGAATAATGGGCATTTAGTAGTAGTTCTGTATTAATTATTAGAAAATATTTAATTATTCCATGATAATAGTATTACATATTATAGTTTTAAATACAATTGATATTAGTAATTAGCAAATAGTAATATGAATAATAGAAATAATTACTAAGTACTAAGTATATAAAGTTAGTACCCCACCCCAATATATATAGCATTTGAGATAGGAGCTGGTATAATCAACATCTTTTTTTTATTAAAAAAACGGAAGTCTTTAGATTAATGGCCACGTTAGTGTGGCTTTCACCTTCACATACTACACACTATACAAGTGTAGTTTCTTTTTTTTCTGAGCACCCTATTAACACCCTTTACTTTTTTTTATTATTGATATTTCTTATTGTTTTTGTTTTTTATTGATCTTATATTATATATTATTTGAATGTAGATGTGAAGGATATTGTGTATTTAGTTTAAGAAGACATAGATGTGGATTAAGGTGGAAAGAAATTCTCATTGGATTGATGTCCGGGTGCAACGGGGAGCTGGGTGAGTCAAGAAGGCTACTCCAAAAAAAGCCGCCCTAATAGTAAAATGCATGATATAAAGGTGAAGACTGGGGGTGATGGAGTAACCTTCTGCAGTTGGAATGTAAAAGGCATTAATGAACCAATTAAAAGGGGAAAGGTATTAGCTCAGTTGAACAGATTGAAGACAGATGTCATTTTCCTTCAAGAGACTCATCTTAAAAAAGATGCTCAACATAGATTAACAGCTAAATGGATTTCTAAGGTGTATCATTCTACATTTATTCATAAATCTAGAGGAGTTGCAATAATTATTCGCAAAGGTATACCTTTCATACAAAGTTCTATTATAGAGGATAAAGAAGGCAGATATGTAATAATTACAGGGGAATTATATTCAAAAAAGGTAATTTTAATGAATATATATGCCCCTAATTTTGATAATCCATTATTTTTTAAGAAAATATTTAATAATATTCCTATATCCACTCAACACAATTTAATAATTGGAGGTGATTTAAATTGTACTTTAGATAATTATCTAGATAGATCATCCGCAAAAAGGAAAGCTGCCTCGAAATCAAGTAAATTCATAAATGCTTTTATCAATACATCTAATATTAAAGACATCTGGAGGTTAGATAACCCATCCGGACGAGAATATTCTTTTTTCTCGCCCGTACATGGAACCTATTCGAGGATAGATTATTTTTTAATAGATTCTAAATTACTTCCTTTTACGTATGATGCAAAATATCATAATATTATCATCTCGGATCATGCGCCATTAACATTTAAGATAAAATTAAAAGATATATCTAATAAAACTACTACCTGGAGATTTAACCCTCAGATATTAAAGGACAATGACTGTTGTAAATATGTGATGGATCAGATTAAATTATTTTTTGAAACTAATGATAATCCTGAAACTTCTCCATCACTATTTTGGGACACATTTAAGGCATTCATGCGTGGCGCAATAATATCCGCACAAGCACATCTCAATAAAGAAAATCGAAAAATAGAACAAAATTTAGAAAATGAGATAAAACGTCTAGATAATGAAAATATAAAACAGCCTTCCAAAGAGTTAAGTAATAAAATTGCATCAGTAAAATATAGATTAAATAAAATATATTCTAATCAAGTGATTAAACTTTTTCAACAAACTAAGCAAGTGTATTTTGAATTTGGAGATAAGCCACAAAAATTACTAGCACGACAGCTTAGAAAATTAGAAGATGAGAAGATGATACACGGAATTAGATCTGAGTATGGAAATATATTAATTACTCCAAAAGATATTAATGATAGATTTTTACAATATTATAAAAATCTTTATTCGTCAAAACTAACAGGACAAACAGATAGTATGGAAATATTTTTACAAGAATGTCAAATCAATAGCTTAGATCAGGAAGGTAGAGAATTGTTAAATGCTGAAATAACAGTAAAAGATATTATAGAATCAATTAGTTCGCTTAAGAACGGAAAAGCAGCGGGCCCAGATGGCCTGAGTGCAGAATTTTATAAAAAATTTCAAGATCTGATTTCCCCAAGATTACAAATAATGTATAGATATGCATATGACCAAGGAAAATTACCAGAATCTTTAAATGAATCCACAATTACACTCATCCCTAAAGTAGATAAGGATTTGGAAGATCCTGGATCATATAGAGCGATTGCCCTTTTAAATACAGACCAAAAAATATTAACTAAGGTCTTATCTAGGAGATTAAGTTTAGTGATCTCTAAATTAATACATTATGATCAAACAGGTTTTATCCCAAAACGTTACTCATCCCATAATCTCAGACGTTTGTTTAATATTATATATTCAAAAAGAATACGAGATACGGAACTAGCGGTTATATCACTAGATGCAGAAAAAGCGTTTGATCAGGTGGAATGGATGTATTTATTTAATATAATGGAAAAGTTTCAATTGGGGGATAGATTTTGTAAATGGGTAAGAATTTTATACTCGAATCCTATGGCAAGAATTTTGACTAACCAAATTTTATCAGCCAAATTCAAACTCTCTAGGGGATGCAGACAGGGATGTCCGTTATCACCCTTATTGTTCGCATTGGTGATAGAACCATTGGCGGAAAAAATTAGATCTGAACCTGAAATATATGGCTATAATACTGATACAACAATTAATAAAATTTCTTTATATGCAGATGATGTTTTGATTTATATTACAAAACCGGAAATTAGTATTCCCAACCTGCTAAACATTATAACTAAGTTTGGTGCATTTTCTGGGTATAGGATTAATTGGGATAAAAGCGAGATTATGCCAATAACAGGAATAAATCTTAATACATTACAACAATACCCATTAAAAGTAGTTACAGACAAACTTAAATATTTAGGGATTAACGTAACTAAAACTCATAACTCATTAATAAAATCCAACTATCCTCAACTATTAGATAAACTTAGAAAAAATATTTTATATTGGAAAACACTGCCTATATCCATGATTGGTAGAATAAGTGCCATAAAGATGGTATTTCTACCGCAGTTGTTATATTTGTTTCAGGCTATTCCTTTTTTTCTTCCGAAAACTTTTTTTAAAAAAATTGATAATATTGTCAATAGCTTTATTTGGGATTATAAAAATCACAGAATAAATAAAAAACATCTATGCAAAGCTAAGATAAATGGAGGATTAGCACTTCCAAACTTTTTATATTATTTTTGGGCTGTTCAGATTAAGAATATGAATTTCTGGTGGGTAAATATGGATCATGAACCGACATGGTTAAATATAGAAAAGGAGGACTGTCTACCTTTCAATGTAGGTTCGATAATTTTTGCACCAACGGAAGTACAAAAAAAATATTATAAAGACAACCTAATAATATATAATAATAGACGTATTTGGAAACAAATAGTTAAGACTCTACACTTGGATAATCTCTCATTTAGATTACCAATTATGAATAATCCATCGTTTAAACCTGCTATATTAGATGGGGGGTTTAAACAATGGGATGATTTAGGAATTACAAGGATAGAACATCTGTATAGAAAAGGAAAATTTCTTTTATTCCAGGAGTTACAAGATATTTATGGATTGTCTCCACAACATTTGTTTAGGTATTTACAAATTAGAGATTATATTAAATCCAATACACAAGATTATAAAATAAAGAAGCAGGATTGTTAGATGAACTGTTTAATTTATATCCAAATACAGAAAAATTAATAGCCTATATATATAACATCATTTTGGATAAGGAGAATCCAATAACGGAAGTATATCGTCAAGCATGGGAAAATGAAATGGGATTGGCTATAACAAAAGAAAACTGGGAAGAAAGTCTACAACGAATACACCGGTGTTCATTAAACGCCAGACATATACTGATACAATTTAAAGTATTATATAGGTTACATTATTCGAAAACTAAATTAAATAGTATTTTTCCGAATCTCTCCGCTATTTGTGATAAGTGCAAGAAAGCAGAGGCAAATTTAATACATAGTTTCGTTACATGTCCTAAATTGAATTATTACTGGACAGAAATCTTTAAAGTTATTTCTGAAGTCATCAAAGTTAAATTGGACCCTAACCCAAAGCTAATAATATTTGGAATTCCGGATTTACATCTATCACTTACAGTAAATCAAAGAAATTTCTTTGATTACTGTTTAATAATTGGAAAAAAAATCATATTGAAATTTTGGAAGGGAACATTATCCCCCACAACCAAAATGTGGGCAACAGAGATGATGGAGACGTTACATCTGGAAAGAATTAGATTTGTCCTATTGGACAAGTATAATTCTTTTGAACAGATATGGTCTCCATATATACAGTATTTAGAGAAGTAGCTGTTCTTGGCAACACAGCTCGACGTGCACCCTGCGGGATTTGGTGAGAATAATTCATTTTTATATTGGAATTACATATATGTCTTTATTGATACTATCACTTGTAGTAGTGTTATTAATAATACATATTGTGGTTACTAAAAATGTTTTTTTTTTTTTTTTTTTTTTTTTTTTGTTTCTCTTTTCTTTCTTATATATAATCAAATTATTATTTAATCACTCTCTTAATGATTTATTCTTTCTCTATTCTTTCTCTATCATTATTTCTAAAAAAACAGTAGATAAGTATTACTAGTGTTTTACTTAATGCAAATTGAATTAATTTGATATAAAGTTGTTTGAAGCATTGTAATTGATTACCTTTAATAAAAAAATATATTAAAAAATAAAATAAAATAAAAAAAGTATGCAGATGATACTAAGATAGGTGGGGTTGCGGGTAATGAAGTAGTGTTTCAAAGTCTACAGAGAGATTTATGCCAGTTGGAAGAGTGGGCTGAAAGATGGCAGATGGAGTTTAATGCTGATAAGTGTGAGGTGCTACATCTTGGCAGGACAAATCAAAATAGGACGCACATGGTAAATGGTAGGGAATTGAAGAATGTAGGTGAACAGAGGGATCTGGGAATAACTGTGCACAGTTCCCTGAAAGTGGAATCTCATGTAGATAGGGTGGTAAAGAAAGCTTTTGGTGTGCTGGCCTTTATAAATCAGAGCATTGAGTATAGAAGTTGGGATGTAATGTTAAAATTGTACAAGGCATTGGTGAGGCCAATTCTGGAGTATGGTGTACAATTTTGGTCGCCGAATTATAGGAAGGATGTCAACAAAATAGAGAGAGTACAGAGGAGATTTACTAGAATGTTGCCTGGGTTTCAGCAACTAAGTTACAGAGAAAGGTTGAACAAGTTAGGGCTTTATTCTTTGGAGCGCAGAAGGTTAAGGGGGGACTTGATAGAGGTTTTTAAAATGATGAGAGGGATAGACAGAGTTGACGTGGAAAAGCTTTTCCCACTGAGAGTAGGGAAGATTCAAACAAGGGGACATGACTTGAGAATTAAGGGACTGAAGTTTAGGGGTAACATGAGGGGGAACTTCTTTACTCAGAGAGTGGTAGCTGTGTGGAATGAGCTTCCAGTGAAGGTGGTGGAGGCAGGTTCGTTTTTATCATTTAAAAATAAATTAGATAGTTATATGGATGGGAAAGGAATGGAGGGTTATGGTCTGAGCGCAGGTATATGGGACTAGGGGAGATTATGTGTTCGGCACGGACTAGAAGGGTCGAGATGGCCTGTTTCCGTGCTGTAATTGTTATATGGTTATATGGTTATTTTTCCAAAATTTGAGTATGAGATTTTTTTCCCATTATTAGCCCGTAATTAAGTAAGTTCTTTTGAAACACATTTAATTCGGGGTTACCTTCCGATATTCCAAAAATGATCTATTCTGCTTTTGGTACAAGTTTTATTTTAAATAATTTTGTGAAGATTTCAAATATTTCGTTCCAGAATTTTTGAATTTTTATACAGAAAACAAAAGAGTGCGCTATGTTAGCTTCTTGTGACTGACATTTATCACAAATGGGTGAGACATTGGGGAAAAGTTTATTTATTTTAGTTTTTGAATAATATAGTCTATGTAATGTTTTATATTGAATTAGAGTATGTCGTACGTTGATCGAGCATTTATGCACATATAGTAAGTGTTTATCCCAGCTCTCTTTTGACATTTTTATAGCTAGTACTTATTCCCAGTCTCTTCTAATGCCATCGGTTGTAGGTATTTCTATATTTAAAATAATGTTGTATAAGTATGATATTAGATTTGCTGATTCAGCCTTTGTCTTCATGGTTTCATCCAATAAGTCTGGGGGCATGTTATGATAGTCTTTTGTGTATTTTTTCAGATAGTCACGGATTTGAAGATATTTAAAATATTGATTATTATTCAAATTATATTTCAGTTGTAATTGTTGAAATGATAATAATTTTCCTAATTCATACAAGTCTCCGAGCGTTTTGATTCCCATTCTTTCCCATTGTGTAAATGATTTATCTATAATTGAGGGTTTAAACAACGGGTTATTGACTATTGGCATTAAAAGAGATAGATTTCTTAATTTTAGATTCTGTTTTATTTGTTTCCAAGTTCTAATTGTGCTATGTATCATTGGATTTTTATTATAATTTTTGTTGACTCTGATGAGTCCGACTTTGAGGAGCCGTGAGCGGCCAGCGACCGTGCGCGCTGGAGCCGGATGGAGCGGCTTATGGAGCAAATGCTCCAACGTGACAGACACCGGGAGATGGAGTCTAGTCACCGTGGGTCATACATAACATCCACAGCAGCACCTTACGTAGGGCTGCACAGTGCATCTCCCTCGTCAGAGGGGAGTACTGGGGGTCAATTCTGG
This sequence comes from Amblyraja radiata, assembly GCF_010909765.2. Classification (NCBI taxonomy): domain Eukaryota; kingdom Metazoa; phylum Chordata; class Chondrichthyes; order Rajiformes; family Rajidae; genus Amblyraja; species Amblyraja radiata. The sequence continues at coordinate 33,904,544 of NC_045982.1, forward strand.
GCTGACCCCGAAGAGGGGTTTGCCGAACAAACTACAAGTGTGCAGGGGGTGCAGGAAGGAGAAAATCTACTGGACATGGTGTCCAACTACATACAGCCGGATCAGACTGGACGAAACCTAGAACAGAAACTAGCTGCCAGCATTGATTTCCTGTCATTCAAGCAACTACAGGAACAGGCTGTGATGGACACCACTGCCAAATATCTGGCACCAGGAAATTGCATATCCCTGAATATTCCAGTCGTGAATAATTGTATCTGGAAACACGTCGGAGCAGCAGTTAGAAGCATGGATGTCAAGCTCCAGAGAATACTAAAAACTACTAACAGCAGGGATCACAGCATTCGCTCGCACAGTGGATGGGAAGGAAATGTCGCAAGAACAACAGGATGCACTGACACTATTCTGCAATACGCAGTATGAAATCAATAGTATCAGAAAGAGTGCCATCCGACCTGCCTTAAATCCAAAATTTGCAGGCCTGTGCAAACCTGGAGACACAAAGCCACCAATATTATTATTTGGGGGAAACCTGTCCAAGCAGGTTAAGGAGCTCGATGAGGAGGCAAAAACCCTGGGGCTCATAAAGGCGACAACAGCAAGGACCTCCCACAGCCAAAAACAGCACCAGCAGAACAAGAGAAGCTGGTGAAAGCTCAAAGGCCGGGCATACAGGACAGCGGTCTTTTTTAGGCCATGGCCCAGACCGGCCTTCGTGGAAAATGCGCAAACCCCAAACCCATACCCAAACCCAGACACCGGCGCCTCAACCTCCTCGAAGACTACATAGGAAGAAGTAAACCTTCCACTGGTAACCATGGAGGTAGGTGGGTCTGGTCCCTTACAAATTATAGGAAGTGTGGATAATACACATATCGGTGGAAGATTGCACTTCTTTTGGGATGCATGGAGTACATTAACTACAGACACTTATATCCTAAACAGTATCCAGGGATATACCATTGAATTTGTGCACAAAAATAGTCCCCCAGTTCAGCATGTACCGAACCGAACGTTCGTACTTTCACGAAAAGAAAAATTAGAAGCACATGCTGAACTGGTGAGACTTCACGCAAAGGGGGTAATTGAAAAAACCCAACACGATTCTCTGGAATTTGTGTCTAATATCTTTACCAAAAACAAAAAGATGGTGGTTGTCGCATCATCATAGATTTGACCAAATGAATACATGTGTGCAATATATTCATTTCAAAATGGAAACCTTTGTTACAGCCAAACAATTGATTTCCAAAGGCTACTTCATGGCTAGCATCGACTTAAAAGATGCTTACTATTCAGTTCCTATATGGACTGACCACAGACGTTATTTAAAATTCAACTGGATAGGGCATCGTTGGCAGTACAGAGCTCTACCAAATGGTTTAACATCAGCCCCCAGGCTGTTTACAAAAATTTTGAAACCAGCCCTAGCGTTTCTTCGGAAACAAAAACATATGATCATGGCCTATCTAGATGACATATTAATTGTGGGCAAAACTTTGGAATTAGCCAAACTAGCTGTATCAGCCACCAAACAATTGTTTGAGAAACTGGGGTTTATCATCCATCCAGTTAAATCTAAACTAACGCCTTCCACCATAATGGATTATTTGGGGTTCACTATTGACTCAGTTCACATGTCGGTGACTTTACCAAAGGACAAGGCTACAGTCTTAACTGAGGCCTGCAACAACCTCATTGACATCAGTGAACCATCTATCAGATTGGTAGCAAGGGTGATTGGCAAAATAGTGGCTGCTTTTCCAGCCACACAATTTGGACCTTTGTATTATCAAAATTTACAAAGGGCAAAAATACAAGCACTCAAAATTAATGCTGGTCATTTCGACAGACCAATGAAGCTACCAATCAAAGCAATTATGGAATTAAAATGGTGGAGGGATAACATTCGGTATTGTTCCAGCCCTATCATTATCAGCAACCCCTCAGTGGTGCTACAAACTGATGCCAATGCACTTGGTTGGGGTGCTACCAATTCCATCTCCAGCTGTGGAGGTAGATGGAATGCACAGGAGGCATCATTGCTACAGACACTTGGCATAAACTACCTAGACATGTTGGGTGCGTTCTATGGCCTAAAGTCATACTGTTCCGGAATATATCACCAGCATGTTAGACTACGGATTGACAATACCACCATATATTAACCATATGGGTGGAATCAAATTGACATCATGTGACAATCTGGCTAATACAATTTAGCAATGGTGTATCCAGAGAAATATTTGGATATCAGCTACTTACCTACCAGGTAACCTAAATTCAGTGACAGACACCAGGTCACACAAATTCAATGAAAACATCGAATGGATGTTGGATATAAAAGTATTTTACTTTTTGCGTCAACAAAATAGAGAGAGTACAGAGGAGATTTACTAGAATGTTGCCTGGGTTTCAACAACTAAGTTACAGAGATAGGTTGAATAAGTTAGGTCTTTATTCTCTGGAGCGCAGAAGGTTAAGGGGGGACTTGATAAAGGTCTTTAAAATGATGAGAGGGATAGACAGAGTTGATGTGATCAAGCTTTTCCCTTTGAGAATAGGGAAGATTCAAACAAGAGGACATGACTTCAGAATTAAGGGACAGAAGTTTAGGGGTAACATGAGGGGGAACTTCTTTACTCAGAGAGTGGTAGCGGTGTGGAATGAGCTTCCAGTGGAAGTGGTGGCGGCAGGTTCGTTGGTATCATTTAAAAATAAATTGGATAGGCATATGGATGAGAAGGGAATGGAGGGTTATGGTATGAGTGCAGGCAGGTGGGACTAAGGGAAAAAAAGTTGTTCAGCACGGACTTGTAGAGCCGAGATGGCCTGTTTCCGTGCTGTAATTGTTATATGGTTATTTGCTGATATTGTAGCACGGTATGGAACACCAGATATCGATCTATTTGCATCTAGACTCAATCACCAGTTACCAAACTATGTTTCTTGGGAACCAGACCCTGGGGCATCAGCGATAGATACTTTTTCGCTGCATTGGGGGAAATTGTTTTTCTATGCATTCCCTCCTTTCTGCCTCATCAGTCGGGTATTACGCAACATACAACAAGACTCGGCGTCTGGTATTTTGGTAGTACCCGATTGGCCTACTCAACCATGGTTCCCTGTGATACTCGACATGGCCTTAGAACCATGAATCACCATCCTGAAACGACCAGATTTGTTGGTTCATCCCGTAACTGGGGATAGCCATCCATGTCATAATACGACAAACTTATTAATTTGTAGAGTCTAAAGAAACCTCTACTGGAACTGGGACTGACAGACCGAACATTGAACATTATCTCAGCAGCTCACAGGCAGTCCACCAAAAAACAATATCTGGTATACATCAGGAAATGGGAGTTATATTGTCACAGAAACAACATCACTTACAGCTCGATGAACAAAACATCTGTTCTGGAATTCCTGGCAGGCCTCCATTATGATGAGGGGCTCAGTTTATAGTGCCATTAACTGTGCCAGAAGTGCCCTTTCAGCATATCTATGGCGAGGATCAGAGCGTCATTCTGTTGGGACTAACCCCCTGGTAACCAAACTTATGAGGGGAATTTTTAATATCAATTCCCCAAGAACCAGGTACTCTCAAATATGGGATGTGAGTATTGTCCTAACGTTGCTAAGAAACTGGTCTCCAGCAACAGCTCTGTCCCTGCAAAAACTGACGCATAAAACAGTCATGCTGATGGCTTTGGTCACAGCACAAAGGGTACAGTCTTTACATAAGTTAAGGCTGGACAATATGACTTCTTCAACAAGAAATATAACTTTTTATATTCACGAATTAGTCAAACAGAACAGACCGGGATCATCAGGCCTCAAAATAGAATTTAGGGCTTACCCTATAGATGATCGTCTCTGTATAATAAGACATTTATTGTTATATATGGAGAACACCAAAAACATCAGAGGCAATGAGATGGCACTACTAATCAGCCACAAGCAACCCCACAAAAAAGTGTTGGTTCAAACTATTTCCAGATGGCTGAAACAGGTTTTAACAACAGCTGGGGTGGATACTAACATATTCAAATCTCATTCCACTAGGGATGCAGCTACATCAGCAGCTATGGAGTTGGACGTACCGATGGACCAAATCCTGGAGACAGCAGGATGGCCAAGGGAAAAAACGTTCCAACAATTCTACCATAAACCAGTGGTTAAACCTGGAACTTTTGCAGAATCAATTTTAAGTTCTGTAATATGATTTCACCCCATGAAATAGGGGCTATAATTTGATGTTAATAAATTTATCATGGATTTTCAATGTCGGATTCATGTTTAAACATGTTAACACAATTCCTCCCTTAGTCAATTAAGGCAGATGTGATGTATGGACTCGTTTCCACGGCATGAAATCACAGAGCTTTGAAATCTTCACGTAGTCACTCACGTGACTCCGAAGTAAAATAGTAAGATTAAACGAGAACTTACCAGTTCGAAGTTTGATCGTTATTTTATGAGGAGTAACGTTGAGGGATTACGTGCCCTCCGCTCCCACCCTTGATCATAAAGCTCAACTGGTATCCTCTTCTCTAATCTTACTATGTTGAGTCATTACTGTTATCTGTGATTTCACACCGCTGCTTTGAAGAATGACACGCATGCGTCCTGGCGAGTTCATCACGTAATCCCTCAATGTTACTCCTCATAAAATAACGATCAAACTTCGAACTGGTAAGTTCTCGTTTAACCTTACTATTAAACTGGAAAGAGTGCAGTGAATGTTTAAAAGGATGTTGTCGGGACTTGAGGGCCAGTGCTATTGGGAAAGGTGGGGCAAGCGAGGACAGTATTCCTTGGAGCATCGGAGGATGAAAGATGATCTTATGGAGATTTATATGATAATGAGGGGAATAGATAAGGTAGATGCACAGAGTCTTTTACTCGGAATAGGGGACTCAAGAACCAGAGGTTATAGGTTTAAGATGAAAAGGGAAAAAATTAATGGGAATTTGAGAGTCACTGTTTTTACAGAAAGGGTGATGGGTATGTGGAATGAGAATGTGAATGAAAGGAGGGAGTTAAAGCAGAAACTATAACAACATTTAAAAGACATTTGGACAGGGACACGGGTAGACAAGATTCCCGAACCAGGGGCCGCAGTCTTAGAATAAAGGGGAGGCCATTTAAGACTGAGGTGAGAAAAAACTTTTTCACCCAGAGAGTTGTGAATTTGTGGTATTCCGTGCCACAGAGGGCAGTGGAGGCCAAGTCACTGGATGGATTTAAGAGAGAGTTAGATAGAGCTCTGGGGGCTAGTGGAACCAAGGGATATGGGGAGAAGGCAGGCACAAGTTATTGATTGGGGATGATCAGCCATGATCACAATGAATGGCGGTGCTGGCTCGAAGGGCCGAATGGCCTCCACCCGCACCTATTTTCTATGTTTCTATGTTTCTAGATATGGGAAAATACAGGAAGGTGGGACAAACATAGATGGGCATCTTTGTTGGCGTCCAAGGGCCTGTTTCCATGCTGTATAACTCTGTCACTCCGTCACTCTATGACACTCTTGCTGATCGCAATCTAATTTAAAACATTGCTCACTTGTTCAATGCTTTGGAGTGTTACATTTTTAACTCTAATCTTTTTGATCTTAGAATACATTTTCAGACATTGGGGCAAAGATGGCTAAATGAGGTTGATATACACATCAGTCTAGATTTCATAATTAGCTTGAGGAGAATGTTTTCACCTCTTTTTTTTATCTTGCTAGGATCTTATTCCATCGTAGTTTTTACATTTGGCTCTAAAATTACCTTTAGCCATAACTTCCTTGCTAAACTAATATTATTGGAGACCAACTTAAAACCTAGAACATAGAGCAATTCACAGGAACAGGCGCTTCGGCCCACAATGTCTATGCTGAATGTGATACCAAGTTAAACTAATCCTCTGCTTGCTCATGATCTATATCATCATAGTCATGGAGTGATACAGTGTGGAAACAGGCCCTTTGGCCCAACATGCCCACACCGACCAACATGTCTCAGCTACTCTAGTCCCACTTGCCCGCATTTGGGCCATAGCCCTCCTAACTCATCCTATCCATGTACCTGTCTAACAGTTGCTTAAATGTTGGGATAGTCCCTGCTTCAACTACCTCCTCTGGCAGTTTGTTCCATAAACACACCACCCTTCGTGTGAAAAAATTACCCCTCGGATTCCTATTAAATCTTTTTCCCTTCACCTTGAACCTATGTTCTCTTGTCCTCGCTTCACCTACTCTGGGCAAGGGACTCTGTGCATCCACCCGATCTATTCGTCTCTTGATTTCAAACACCTCAATAAGATCACGCCTCATCCTCCTGTGCTCTAAAGAATAGAGTCCCAGCCTACTCGACTTCTCCCTATAACTCAGACCCTTGAGCCCTGGCAACATCCTTGTAAATCCTCTCTGTACTCTTTCCAGCTAGACAAAATATTTCCTATAACATGGTGCCCAGAACTGAACACAATACTCTCCATTTGACCTTGACAACGTCTTATACAACTGCAACATGACCTGCCAAATTCTATACTCAATACTCTGACTGATGAAGGCCAATGTACCAAATGCTTTTTTGACAAGACACCCACCACTCTAAGTGTGTAAAATACCTGCCCCGAACATCTCTTTAGACTTTGCCTCCCTCACCTTAAACTCTGCCCTCTAGTATTTGAAACTTGCATCCTGGAACAACGGTTCTGACTGTCTACCCTATCTGTGCCTCCCACCGTTAGGCTTGTACCCAGATTTTTTGCATATAGAACAATTTTTCCTTACAGCTGGGTGGTCCTCGTCTGACCTAACCTAATTCTGTTTTTTAATGGATTCAGTTTAATTAAGTATGTGTCCACAACTAAGCAATCTGCAGCAGTAACAGTCCGCCACAGGTAAACAAGGAACACTCCTCCTAGCAGTGGTGAGACTGCTAGGTTGTTGGAAATGTAAATATACGTTTGAATAGACTGGAGCTGAGTAGATAGTGCTTCAATTATTGATCCTGCGTTCCAGACGTGTTTGCATTTCGAACTCTATCAGTCTGTGTTAATCAATGGAGCGATTCTTTTGCAATGAGAGACTTGTGCTGATGACTAATAGAAACATAGAAACATAGAAAATAGGTGCAGGATGAGGCCATTCGGCCCTTTGAGCCAGCACCGCCATTCATTGTGATCATGGCTGATCATCCCCAATCAATAACCCGTGCCTGCCTCCTCCCCATGTCCATTGATTGCACTAACCCCTAGAGCTCTATCTAACTCTCTCTTAAATCTGTCCAGTGATTTGGCCTCCACTGCCCTCTGTGACAGGGAATTCCACAAATTCACAACTCTCTGGGTGAAAACGTTATTTCTCACCTCAGACTTAAATGGCTTCCCCTTTATTCTAAAACTGTGGCCCCTGGTTCTGGACTCGCCCAACATTGGGAACATTTTTCCTGCATCTAGCTTGTCCAGCCCCCATTTGGAAGAATAATGGGAGTATTTGTCTGTGGTGGGGGCGCCACATGTCTTTGTCTTTTTTTTGTTATTTTTGGTATTTTGTGTTAATGTTCTCTGGTTTGTTTTATGTGGGAGGTGGGGAGGGGGTCGGGAGAAACTTTTTTTTTTCAATTTCTTGCCTTGCCGGAGATATGATTGTTTTCCAGATCATATCTCCAGTTGCTCTGCGGCCTAACATTATAGAGCTGGAGGCCTGGCTCAGGACTTTGAGCCCCACCGCGGGGATGTGGACTAACCATCGGATCCTGCGATCCCTTGCCTGGGATCGACACTCCAACAGCAGGCCTGCGGATTTCACCATCGAGGAACTCGCAGTCTCTGGTAGAGACCGATGTCGGGAAGCTCCAAACGATACACCAGCCCCGACCCAGGGTAGATCGCCCGGAGCAGGGGAGCTGAAAGTCCCCCTTGATGCAGGAGCTTGATCGGCCTGATACAGGGGGCTTGACCGCCGCCTACGTGAGCCAAGATCATCCCGTCAACGGAAGGCTCAAGGTCCCCGACCACGTGAGAACAAAGAAGGGAAGTGATTGAACTTTTTTTCGCCTTCCATCACAGTGAGGAATGTGGAGGAGTTACTGTGGTGGATGTTTATGTTAAAATGAATTTTGTGTGTTTTGTTGCTTTTTAATGGTATGATTGTATGGCAAATCAAATTCCTTGTATGTTGCAAAACATACTTGGCTAATAAAGTATGATTATGATTATTATTAAGATAGAAAATAGAAACATAGAAGATAGCATAGAAGTGCAGGAGGAGGCCATTCGGTCCTTCAAGCCAGCACCTTCGAGTAGGCTGGGATTCTATGCTTTATGATTATGATATGAATGTCACCCTGCCACAGGCAAGCTGTATTTCCTTGCATTTGCTTTTGTTCATCAAAGGATGTGCGTGGGGTAACATGTTAAAACTGATCAATTCTCCCACGGTCGCTGTTGAGTGAATTAAGAGAGAATAATTGCAATGTACTTGGTTGCCCCTGTAGTTTCAAGGGCCGCTGGATCTGTTCGGTCATTTATCAGACCCATCTAACCAGAACTGCACACAATACACCAAGTGTGGCCTAACCAAAGTCCTACAAAACGCCATCATGTTTCCTTATACTCAATGCCTTGACCAATGATGACAAACATACCAAACATACCATGCACCAGAGAGCAGGGCTGAACTACTATCTACCTCGCTGGTGACCCTCGGACTATCCTTGATCGGACTTTACTGGTTTAACCTTGTATTAAATGCTATTCCCTTATCATGTATCTATACACTGTAAGGGCTCGATTGTAACCACGTATTGTCTTTCCACTGACTGGATAACACACAACAAAAGATTTTCACGGTACCTCGGTACACGTGACAATAAATTAAAATGAACTGAACCCTCTTTACCACTTTTAAATATATTAAACTTTTTTCAAATACACTTACTGGAATTACAGCAAGTGGAGAGAAAATGTTATACATTTTACTTCGGAGTCACGTGAGTGGCAACGTGAAGACCCCGTCCAGCACGCATGCACGACATAGCGTCTCACGCAGTGCAACAACGACGAATGGGAGTACAGGCACTCCCGCTAGAAGTTTAAAAACGGGACCTACAGGTAAGTAACTTACTCTGAGGTCGTATTTCCAAAACCTTGTTCTGTTTTGTGCACTAGCAAGATGAAGAAGGCAAGACAGGGAAAGAAGGTCGCTCCCCGTTCGACTCCGTTGGAACAGGAGGGTTCTATCAGTGGGGAGCGATTGGCGGCACCTGGACCGCACACGCTGCGATCAACAAACACCGACGGCAATTCTGAGCCAAGCCCAGTACCGCTAGCACAGCCTGATCAACAGCAGCGGACTGGAGGCAAGGCGAAAAGAAAGTCCGACCGGCCGGTATTCTCCGACGAGTCCGGTGCAGAAGACTCACCGCCCGAGAGCAGCAGAGGTAGCTGCCTGAGCCGCTTGGAGAGGCTCATGGAGCAAATGCTCCAGCGAGACTTGCTCCGGGAGATGGGGCAAGCTCGCCAAGGGAGCACAGGCATCCCGCACCAGTGCACTACAACGCACTGGCCATCGCATCTCCCTCAGCTGAGGGGAGCGTTGGTAACCAGGGCTGGGCTGGTCAAGAACAGGGGTCACTGGCCGAAGATATTGGGAGTATGCACGGGGTACAGGAACAGGAAGAGCTGCTGGGTGTGGTAAACTGCTACGTGGCTACACCACGAGCGGGGTGGCCGTTGCAACCAAAATTGGCGGCCAGCATTGACTACCTGTCATTCAAACTTCTTCAATAAACAGATAGTCAATGAGGCGTTGGACCTCTACTCGCCTCCTGAGAACTGCGTTTCACTGAACGTACCCGCCGTCAATAGTTAAATTTGGGGGTACATTGGGCAGGGTATAAGAACCCAAGAACTGAAACTGCAATGCATTCTAAAGCTCCTGACGTCAGCTATCACCTCGTATGCTCGGTCCGTGGACGGGGTAGAGATGACCACCAATCAGCAAAATACCCTGGCTCTACTGTGTAATACTCAGTACGAGATCAATATCCTCTGCAAGGAAGCAATCAGACCTGCCCTCAATCCTAAATTTGCAGGACTATGCTGAACACCGGCCGCAGAGCCACAGATCCTGCTATTTGGCAAGGGCTTGTCCAAACAGGTCAAAGACGTGGAAGAGGAATCAAAAGCATTTGGCCTCATGAGGGCAGGACCCGGAACGAGCAGAGCCACTCAACCCAGACGGCAGTACCCCATCGCATCCGCCAGTCGACGTCAACCTCATGGGACTGGTGAAAGCTCGGGGCCCGCATACCATCCCCGGAAGCCTTTTTTAGGCCAGGGCCCATGGAAAATGCGCCACCCACTCAGCTCCACCCCGACAGACGAAGAGTCAGAAACAGAAGAAAGGAACACACCAATAACTATGCAGGTAGGTGGGTCTGGTTCCTACCAGCACATAAAAAGTGGAGGAACTGTACTAACGGGGAGGAGATTACACCTGTTCATGGAAGCATGGAGGACTATCACACATGATAGTAGTAAGATTAAACGAGAACTTACCAGTTCGAAGTTTGATCTGTATTTTATGAGGCGTTACGATGAGGGATTACGTGAAGAACCCGTCCAGCACGCATGCGCGACATTCTTCAAAGCAGCGGTGTGGAATCACAGAAAGACACAATAATTGAAATAAACATAGTAAAGAAAATGAGAACTTAAATACCAGCTGATCTCTATAATTGAGGGTGGGAGCGGAGAGCACGTAATCCCTCATCGTAACTCCTCATAAAATACAGATCAAACTTCGAACTGATAAGTTCTCGTTTAATCTTACTATTTTACTTCGGAGTCAGGTGAGTGACTACGTGAAGATTTTAAAGCTCTGTGATTTCAAACCGTGTAACAGTTCATACTTCACTCACTGCTGAAGTCATTCGAGGGAGGAAGTATGTTATCGTAATCAACCATGAATCTGTTTGTAAAAACAATAATGGTGTTTATTAAACAATAACAAAAAACAAAATTGCTCCCCCGGTCTTAAATTATATATTTGCAGATTCTAATATTTTTCTGCAAACGATGCAGGGTTCTGCCTGCGGCTTGTTATAAAAAGTTTGAAAAGTTTTTTCCCCAGACCACCCCGCTGTAGCCAGGATGTGGTCCATAGGCACGTCCATCCTCTTAGCCGCCGATGTGGATGCTGCGCTGGTGGAGTGAGATTTGTACACGTTAGTATTTACACCAGCGGCTTTCAGCACCTGCTTGAGCCATCTTGAAATAGTTTGGCTCGTCACCCGACCATGAGGTTTCTTGTGGCTGACCCATAAGGCTTTTTCTCTCCCTCGAGGATTTCTTGTTGTGTCAATGTAGTTCAATAAGTGGGTCATGACATATATTCAGATTCAGACTCAGATTCAATTTTAATTGTCATTGTCAGTGTACAGTACAGAGACAACGAAATGCATTTAGCATCTCCCTGGAAGAGCGACATAGCAAATGATTTGAATAAATAATAATAACTGTCCGGGGGGGGGGGTGATTGGCAGTCACCGAGGTACGTTGTTGAGTAGAGTGACAGCCGCCAGGAAGAAGCTGTTCCTGGACCTGCTGGTTCGGCAACGGAGAGACCTGTAGCGCCCCCCAGATGGTAGGAGGGTAAACAGTCCATGGTTGGGGTGAGAGCAGTCCTTGGCGGTGCTGAGCGCCCTCCGCAGACAACGTTTGCTTTGGACAGACTCAATGGAGGGGAGCGAGGAACCGGTGATGCGTTGGGCAATTTTCACCACCCTCTGCAATGCCTTCCGGTCGGAGACAGAGCAGTTGCCATACCATACTGTGATGTAGTTGGTAAGGATGCTCTCGATGGTGCAGCGGTAGAAGTTCACCAGGATCTGAGGAGACAGATGGACCTTCTTCAGTCTCCTCAGGAAGAAGAGATGCTGGTGAGCCTTCTTGATCAGAGTTGAGGTATTGTGGGTCCAAGAGAGGTAATCGGAGATGTTGACTCCCAGGAACCTGAAGCTAGAAACACGTTCCACCTCCGTCCCATCAATGTGGATGGGGGTGTGTGTGCTGCCCCTGGAGTTCCTGAAGTCTACAATGAGCAGTCATAGGTGAAGAGGGAGTAAAGGAGGGGGCTCAGCACACAGCCGTGTGGAACGCCGATGTTCAGGGTGAGGGTTGAAGAGGTGTGCTTGTCTAACCTAACAGACTGGGGTCTGTTGGTTAGAAAGTCCAGTATCCAGTTGCAGAGGGAGGGGTCGATGCCCAGGTTACCGAGTTTGGTGATCAGTTTTGATGGTATAATGGTGTTGAATGCTGAGCTGTAATCGATGCACAGCATTCTTGCGTAAGTGTCTCTGTTGTCGAGGTGGGAGAGGGCGGAGTGAAGTGCCGTTGAGATGGCATCCTCCGTACTCCTGTTCTTGCAGTAGGCAAACTGATAGGGATCCAGTGTGGGGGGTAGGCAGCTTTTGAGGTGGGTAAGCCCGGAATTCTATGACTGGGCCTGATGTTCCTGGCCTGCTCTGTTTGACCAGCCCCTGGATGGTAAATGAGACACGGTCTCGTGTTACAACCATGTTGTCCAATCGTAGTAGATGGAGGGATTGGACTCTTTGTGCTGAGACAAGTGCCATCAGCATGACCGTCTTCAGGGTTAGTTGTTCGAGGGTGAGGGACCTGGCTGGTGACCATCCCCTAAGGTATGTCAGGACCACACTGACATCCCAGATTTCCTAGGTTTGGGGGGATTAGAGTTAAATATGCCTCTCATGAGCTTGATCACCAGCGGGTGGGACCCCATGGCCTGTTGTCCTGGTGCCTGAATTAAGTAGGCTGACAGAGCACTTCTGGCTGTATTAATGGCGCTGTAGCTGAGTTCCTCATTGTGGTGAAGGCCTGCCAGGAACTCCAGTACATTGGTTACAGTTGTAGTTGAATATGTGGTTCCTATGTTCGAACAGTATCTTTCCCACTTCTTGATGTTTGACAAGTATTGTTTCCTTGTGGATATGAGGTGGGATGCTGTCATCGTGTTGATAGTGTTGTCTGACAATCCGAGGCCCAGCAGAGGCCTTTTCAAAATCTGCAACCCAGGAGTTTAATTTTATCGTGGCATGAGTGGCTTATGCCTGATACTGGGTGAGTTAACAAGTCTGGGCTACTAGGAAAAGTTATTGGGGTTTCGGCGACCATGTCGAGGACCACTGGGGTAGTCGGGTACTATCAAAATACCTGAAGTAGAGTCCATCTGTATTTTGCATAGTACCCGAGTGATGAGGCAGAAGGGAGGAAAAGCATAAAAGAAGAATTCTCCCCAGTCCAGCGCGAACGCATCTATTGCTGCTGCCTCAGGGTCTGGTTCCCAAGCGACATACATTGGAACCTGGTGATTTAGTCTGGATGCAAACAGATCGATATCTGGCGTGCCATATTGCTTTGTAATTTTAGAAAATGCTTTGGGATTCAACATCCATTCGGTGTTATCGTTGCATTTGCGTGACCTGGTGTCTGCCACTGTATTTAGCTTACCTGGTAGGTAAGTTGCTGATAGCCAAATATGTCTATCGACACACCATTGCCAGATTGTGTTGACCAAATTGTCACATGATATCGATTATATACCACCCATATGGTTAATATAGGCCACCACCGTGGTATTATCTATTTGTAAACGAACATGCAAGTGATGCATATTTGTTGCATATGCTTTTAAGCCATAAAACGCACCCAACATTTCCAGATAATTTATGCCCAGTGTCTGTAGTAAAGATGACTCTAGATTAGTCCATCAACCACCTGTGCTGGATATGGTATTAGTTGCTCCCCAGCCTTCAGCACTGGCATCTATTTGAATAATTAACGTTGGGTTAATGATGACGATAGGGCTGGAACTATGCCAAACGATCCCTACCCTCCACTGTAACTCTGATATTGCTTCAATGGGTAATTTCATGACTCGGTCAAAGTGACCCGCGTGTCATTTTAACGCCTGCACTTTTGCTCTTTATAATTTTTGATAGTGCAGAGGTCCAAATTGTGCAGCTGGAAATGCTGCTACCATTTTTCCAATTACTCTTGCCGCTTGTCGAATGGCTGGTCGATCGTTGACCATTAAATTGTTGCATGTTTGTGCCAATTCTGCTGCTTTCTCTTTTGGAAACGTTACAGACATGTGGACTGAGTTAATTGTGAATCCCAGATAGTCCATGGTTGTGGATGGCGTCAACTTAGATTTATCTGGATGTAAGACAAATCCCAAGGTTTCAAACAATTGTTTGGTAGCTGAGACAGCTGATATAGCCAATTCCATGGTTTTGCCTACTATTAAGATATCATCAAGATATGCCATGACAATATGTTTCTGTTTTCTTAATATTGCCAAGGCTGGTTTTAATATCTTGGTGAATAAACTTGGGGCTGATGTTAACTCATTAGGCAACGCTTTAAACTGCCATTGTTGCCCCATCCAGGTAAATTTCAGGTATCTGCTATGATCCTTTTGAATGGGTGCTGAATAGTAAGCATCTTTAAGGTCGATGCTTGCCATGAAGTATCCTTTGGAAATCAGTTGTTTGGCAGTTACAAACGTTTCCATTTTGAAATGTATATACTTAACAAACATATTTAGTGAAGTTAAGTCAATGATGATGCGACATCCACCATCTTTTTTAGTTTTAGTGAATATATTTGAGACAGGGTTCATGTTTGTTTTTTTCAATGATACCCTTTGTGAGTAGCCTCACCAGTTCTGCTTGACCCTCTCGTTTTTCTTTAACTGAGAGGGTAAAGACCCTTTGGGGTGTATGCTGAACTGGTGGCATGTTTTTTTGAACAAATTCTATTTTGTATCCACGAATGCTGTTGAGTATATATTTATCATTCGTGATAGACCTCCATGCTTCCACAAACAGGTGTAATCTCCCCCCTGTTAGTATAGATCCCCCACTTTTTATATGCTGGTAGGAACCAGACCCACCTACCTCCATGGTTATGGGTGTTTCTTCTGTTTCTTCGTTGGACGATGTGTTGCCTGATGTGCTGCTGGTTGCGGGTGGCGCATTTTCCATGGGGTCCGCTCTAGGCCCTGGCCTAAAAAAGGCTTTCGGGATAATGTGTGGACCCCGAGCTTTCACCAGTCCCATGAGGCTGACGTCGACTGGTGGACGCGGTGGGGTACTGCTGTCTGTGTTTTGTGGGTCTGCTCGTTCCGTGGCCTGCCCTCATGAGGCCAAATGTTTTGGACTCTTCTTCCAGGTCCTTCACTTTTTTAGAGAGGTCCTTACCGAAGAGCAGGATTTGTGGCTCTGAGGCCGGTGTTTTGCACAACCCTGCGAATTTCGGGTTGAGGGCAGGTCTTATTATTTCCTTACGGAGGTTGTTGATCTCGAATTGGGTGTTGCACTGCAGAGCTAATGTATCTTGCTGGTTTGTGGTCATTTCCACCCCATCCACGGAACGAGCATAAGAAGTGATGGCTGACGTCAGGAGCCTGAGAATCCACTGTAATTTTAATTCTTGGTTGCGGATGTTCTGCCTAACGTGTCCCCAGATTTGGCTGTTGACGGCTGGCACGTTGCGCGAGGCGCAATTTTCTGGGGCCGAATACAGCACTAGTGCCTCATCGACTACCTGCTCTTGTAGGGGTTTGAAGGACAGGTAGTCTATGCTGGCCGCCAGTTTTGGCTCTAATGGCCGTCCTGCTCGTGGAGCTGCCATGTAGCGGTTGACCACACCCAGCAGCTCTTCCTGGTCCTGTACCCCAAGCGTACTCCCGACATCTTCAGCCAGTGACCCCTCTTTTTGACCAGCCCAGCCCTGGTCGCCAATGCTGCCCTCGGCTGAGGGGGAAGCGATGGCCAGTGCCTTGTGAGGCACTGTGGCGGGAGTGCCTCAACTCCCTTGGCGAGACTGCTCCAGCTCCCGAAGCAAGTCTCACTGGAGCATTTGCTCCATGAGCCGCTCCAAGCGGCCCAGGCGGCTGTCTCTGCCACTCTCGGGCGGTGAGACGTCCTCGTCGGAGGTGTCGGACATTACCGGCCGGTTTGTCTTCCGTGTTGATTTACTTCCAGCCCGCTGCTCAGGCTGCGCTAGCGGGACTCGGCTCGGCTCGGTGTCAGGAATTGCGGACCGCAGGGTGTGCGGTCCTACCGCCTCTCCCCCCCCCCACTGATGGAATGCTCCTCTGTTGGAGTCGAACGGGGGGCGGTCTTTTTAGCTTGCCTTGTTTTGCTCATGTTTCCAGTTGTCTCGACCTGGTGAGACAAAGCAAAGCAACTTTTTTCGAAAAACGACCTCAGAATAAACTTACCTGTAAGCTGTAGCGGGAGCGCCCTGTACTCCCGTTCGTCGCTGTTGCACTGCCTGAACGCTCATGTCGCGCATGCGTGCTGGACGGGTTCTTCACGTAGTCACTCACGTGACTCCGAAGTAAAATTATATACTTAACAGTATTCGTGGATACAAAATTAAATTTATTCAAGAAAACATGCCACCAGTTCAACATGCACCCCAAAGAGATTTTACCCTCTCACTAAAAGAAAAACTAGAGGGTCAATCAGAACTGGTGAGGTTACTTACAAAGGGTATCATTGAAAAAACTAAACATGAACCTTTGGAATTTGTCTCAAATATATTTACCAAAACCAAAAAAGATGGTGGATGTCGCATCATCATTGACTTAACTACGTTAAATACTTTCGTTAAGTATATACACTTCAAAATGGAAACATTTGTGACTGCCAAACAACTGATTTCCAAAGGATACTTTATGGCAAGCAACGATATAAAAGATGCCTACTATTCAGTACCTACTGTATTCATAAGGATCATCATAGATACCTAAAATTTACCTGTATGGGGCAACAATGGCAGTTTAAAGCGTTGCCTAATGGTATAACATCAGCCCCAAGACTGTTTACCAAGATATTAAAACCAGCCTTGGCAATATTAAGAAAACAAAAACATATAGTCATGGCAAATCTTGATGATATTTTGATAGTAGGCATAAGTTGACGCCATCCACAACTATGGACTATCTGGGATGCACAATTAACACAGTCCACATGACTATAACATTGCCAAAGAGAAATCAGCAGAATTGGCGCAGACGTGTAACAATTTAACGACCAACTATCCGACAAGTGGCAAGAGTAATTGGCAAAATAGTAGCAGCATTTCCAGCTACACAATTTGGACCTTTGCACTATCAAAACTTACAAAGAGCAAAGGTACAAGCATTAAAACGACATGCAGGTCATTTTGATCGAACCATGAAATTATCCATTGAAGCAATATCAGAGTTACAATGGTGGATAGAGAACATTTGGCATAGTTCCAGTCCTATCATCATCAATAACCCAACGTTAACTATACAAACAGATGCCAGTGCTCAAGGCTGGGGAGCAACTAATACCATATCCAGCACAGGTGGTAGATGGACTAACCTAGAATCATCACTACTACAAACACTGGGCATAAACTATTTGGAAATGTTGGGTGCGTTCTATGGTTTAAAAGCATATTGTACAAATATGCACCATATGCATGTTCGTTTACAGATTGATAATGCCACGGTGGTGGCCTATATTAACCATATGGGCGGGATAAAATCGATATCATGTGACAATTTGGTCAACACAATCTGGCAATGGTGTGTCGATAGACATATTTGGCTATCAGCAACTTACCTACCAGGTAAGCTAAATGCAGTGGCAGACACCAGGTCACGCAAGTTCAATGATAACACCGAATGGATGTTAAACCCTAAAGTATTTGTTGAAATGA
Source organism: Amblyraja radiata (assembly GCF_010909765.2). Classification (NCBI taxonomy): domain Eukaryota; kingdom Metazoa; phylum Chordata; class Chondrichthyes; order Rajiformes; family Rajidae; genus Amblyraja; species Amblyraja radiata. The sequence continues at coordinate 33,922,334 of NC_045982.1, forward strand.
CAAAGCAATATGGCACACCAGACATCGATCTCTTTGCATCCCGACTGAATCACCAGGTACTGATGTATGTCGCTTGGGAACCAGACCCTGAGGCAGCAGCGATAGATGCATTTGCGCTGAACTGGGGGAACTATTCTTTCTATGCCTTTCCCCCCTTCTGCCTCATCAGTCGGGTACTACACAAAATCCAGATGGACTCTGCGTCAGGCATTTTGGTAGCACCCGACTGGCCTACACAGCCATGGTTCCCAGTGGTCCTTGACAGGGCCGTTGAAACTCCAATGACCATTCCCAGTAGCCCAGACCTATTGATTCACCCGGTGTCAGGCATAAGTCATCCATGCCATGACAGAATTGGGTTGCAGATTCTGAAAAGACCATTGCTGGGCCTGAGATCATCTAACAAGACCATGAACACGATAACAGCGTCCCACCGTATATCCACCAGGAAACAATACCTCTCGAGCATAAGGAAGTGGGAAACATACTGCTCGAAAACAGGGACAACATATTCATCAACCACCGTGACCAATGTACTGGAGTTCCTGGCCGGCCTTCACCATAATGAAGGACTGATCTATAGCGCCATCAATAGCGCCAGAAGTGCTCTGTCAGCATACTTAAAACAGGCACCAGGACAACAGGCCATAGGGTCTCATCTGCTGGTGATCAAACTAATGAGAGGAATCTTTAATTCAAACCCCCCAAAACCTAGGTACACCAAGATCTGGGATGTCAGTGTTGCCCTGACATACCTAAGGGGATGGTCACCAGCCAGATCCCTCACTCTGGAACAGCTAACCCTGAAAACGGTCATGCTGATGGCGCTAGTCTCAGCACAAAGGGTCCAGTCCCTTCACCTACTTAGACTGGACAACATGATTATAACACCAGACCGTATCACATTTACTATTCAGGAACTGGTAAAGTAGAGCAGACCAGGGACTTCAGGCCTCGTTATGGATTTCTGGGCGTATCCACCTGACCCCCGGTTATGTGTCATGACTCATTTGCTGGTTTACATCAACACAACAAGAGATTCCCGAGAGAGAGAAAAAGCTCTATGGGTCAGCCACAAAAAACCTCATGGTCGGGTGTCGAGCCAAACCATCTCCAGATGGCTCAAGCAGGTACTGGGAGCTGCTGGAGTGGATACTGACGTTTACACAACTCACTCCACCAGGGCAGCATCCACATCGGCGGCTAAAAGGATGGACGTGCCATTAGACCACATCCTGGCTACAGCGGGGTGGTCCATGGAGAAAACATTCCAAACGTTCTACGACAAGCCGTTAGCGGAACCTGTTTTATTTACAGAAATAATTTTAGACTCTGCAAACATATAATTTAAGCCCGGGGGAGCATTATTTTCTTTTTGTTATTGTTGAAATAAATACCATTATTATTTTACAAACAGATTCATGGTTGATTACGATAACATACTTCCTCCCTTGGATGACTTCGGCAGCGAGTGAAGTATGAACTGTTACACGGTTTGAAATCACAGAGCTTTAAAATCTTCACGTAGTCACTCACGTGACTCCGAAGTAAAATAGTAAGATTAAACGAGAACTTACCAGTTTGAAGTTTGATCTGTATTTTATGAGGAGTTACGATGAGGGATTACGTGCCCTCCACTCCCGCCCTCAATTATAGAGATCAATGGTAACTTAGTTCTCCTTGTCTTTACTATGTTTATTTCAATTATTGTGTTGTTTCTGTGATTCCACACCGCTGCTTTGAAGTATGTCGCGCATGCGTGCTGGACGGGGTCTTCACGTAATCCCTCATCGTAACTCCTCATAAAATACAGATCAAACTTCAAACTGGTAAGTTCTCATTTAATCTCACTATTCCTTCTGCTCTTTGTAATCTACCTTCTCTTTCAATGGTAGTGTCTTTCATTCTGTAGACAGTTTAATATCATTAATATGGTTAGAATGTAATGGGCCTCCAGATGACATAAAATCATTTAGAAGCAGAGAATTAAATGCTACGTGAAAGAGGAATTGTTTCAGGCCTGTTAATAACAGTGAATTACATTAGAAAATGATATTGCAGATTACTCCAGGTATCATTCTGACCTTCAAATATGTTAACAGATGTGTACCACAATTTGTTTCACTGAATCTCAATGGGGTGTCAAATGCAAATAAGACATCTGCATATTGTTTCACAAAAATATAAATACGCAGTACTTAAGTCTGTTATTTTATTTAATTTGTCTGCACTAGAAAAAAAAAACCCAAGGAGCTGGGTGTTAACTGTGAATCCACAGCCTAATGACAAATGAAAGTGATAATATCTGAATTTGGTGCATTATTGAACTGCAACCAGAAACAAGCAAAATAATGGCTTTGAAGAAACATTGGATCATTTTCAATGTGGCGCTGACATTGTGTTGAATAATCAGTTGTCAGTTTTCAATGAAATACAGTCTTTAGTTTCATTTAGAGATAAAGCGCGGAAACAGGTTATTCGGCCCACGAAGTCTACGCCAATCAGCGATCCCCGCACACCAACACTATCTTACACATGGTAGGGACAATTTACAATTATACCAAGCCAATTAGCCTATGCACCCGTATGTCTTTCGAGTGTTGAGGAAACCAGAGCACCCGGAGAAAACCCACGCAGGTCACGTGGAGTACGTACAAACTCCGTACAGCCAGCACCCGTAGTCAGGGTTGAACCCAGGTCTCCGGCGCTGTAAGGCAGCCATGCCGCCCCGATTCCTTCAACTGTATCTGAAACAGTCACATGGAAAAAAAATGGGTTGTTTAGTTTAGTTTAGGTCAGTGCGGAAACAGGGTATTCAGCTCACCAAGTCCGCACCGACCAGCATTCCCTGCACAGTAACACTAGCCTACACACACCAGGAACAATTCACATTTATACCAAGCCAATTAACGTATAAACCTGCACATCTTTGGAATGTAGGTAAATTACGAAACCAAAGTTTTGTAACATTGGTTCCATCAGCAACCTCTGAATCTACAAGACTAGAATGGAAGAAGTCATTCTTGATCCCAAGATAGAAGAAATAACTTGTGATCCTCCAGAACCGTAAAGAGTCAATAAGATAGATGCAAAATGGCAGGGTCAACGTTCCAGGCTGATGCAGGCAGATGCTTCCCGATGTGGGCCTCCTTTACATCGGCGAGACAGAGCGTAGACTAGGATACCAATGTGCCAGACATTTGCGCTCGTTACACCAAGGCCTGCTGGATCCTTTGGTTGCTAACCATTTTAACTCCCCTTCCCCTTCCCAACCCGACATTTCTGCCCTTTGGCCCCCTCTATTGCTAGAGTGAGGCCACTCACAAACTCAACAACTAGCACCGCATATTCCAGTTAAAAGCTTTACACTGTACCTCGGTACACGTGACAATAAACTAGACTGTAAATGTAACCTAAATGTATGAACTTTTTGTAAAACTGTAAGGGTTCTTGAACCAACCAACACAACCCTAATCCTATCCCAGCAAGGGAACACTATGAACTACCATAGACTTGTTTTTTTAATATTGTGTTTTACCACTAATGCCTTACTTTCTGCACAAGCATTTTTCTTTTTTTGCAGAATTTTATGTATAATTTGTGCATAATATATGTTTTAAGTGTTGTTTGTGAGACATGCCTGCGATGCTACTGTAAGCAATATTTTCATTGAACCTGCACCTCACCATAATGAACCACAGACCGTCGACTTGTACAGATGACAATAACCTCACCTGTAGCAGAGAAATAGAAGGAGCAGTTTAGTGGGACAGGCAACATCTCTGGAGAGAAGGAATGGGTGATGTTTCGGATCGTGACCCTTTATCGGACTGACTGAAGTCTGTCAGTCAGTCTGAAGAAGGGTCTCGGCCAGAAACGTCATCCATTCCTTCTCTCCAGAGATGCTGCCTGTCCCGCTGTTACTCCAGCATTTTGTGTCTATCTTCGGTGTAAACCAGCGTCTGCAGTTCCTTCCTACACAGAGAGTAGTTTACATAGTATGTTGAACTGTATGGTGAACCCACAGTATGGTGGCAGCTGCTTTCTTAATGCAGCTACGAGTAATAGTAAATAGTTATAGTTTTGCACATTTGTGGAACTTGCCAGGGTAGTTGCTGAAACACATGAGCATTAGACCATCTCTTGCCAGAAACTTGAGAATCTAAGCCAGTGTAGTGTTTGGGGACTGAGGACTGTGGTGTGCAAGGAACGATCTGATGCGTGAATGCCATAGAGTTATTGAATCAAACAGTGTGGAAACAGGCCATTCAGCCCGCCACATTCAGACCACCCAGCAGGCACCCAAACATATTAATGCCATCTCCCAGCACTTGGCTGCTCGTCTTCCCTGCTTAGACAATTCAAGGGGTCATCAAGAATTCCACCACTCTCTCAAGCAATGTAGTCCAGGTACTCACCATTCTCTTGACCTCCTCTGATCCCCTCTAAATCTCTTCTGATCACGAGTTTATCAACCTCTTATATGGGGACATTGTTCCTGCAATACAGCATGTCCATACCCTGGTAATTTTATCTACCTCCATCATGTTACCTTTTAACCTCCTCAGAATGAACTGAAACACTCCCTCCCATGTTAAACCAAGCCACCTAAATATCTTCTCAAGTAGAAGGATCACTTACTGTTGTATCAGGGAGATAGAACAGTACAGGCGATAGACGCAAAGTGCTGGAATAACTCAGCGGGTCAGGCAGCATCTCTGGAAAAAAGGAATCGGTGACATTTTGGGTGGAGACTCTTCTTAATGAGCACTCCCTGTTCTGTTCAAGTTGACTCCGTCTGAAGAAGAGTCTCAACCCAAAACATAACCTATTCCTTTTCTCCAGAGATGCTGCCTGACCCATTGAGTCACTCCAGTGTTTTGTGCCTGTCTTCAGCTTAAACCAACACCTGCAGTTCCACCCTACACATAGAACAGAACAGCACAGGAACTGACCCTCCTGCACACAATATCTGTACCGAACATGGTGCTGTTGAACTAATCTCCTCTGCCTGCACGTGATCCATATCCTACCGTCCCCTGCAGATCCATGTGCCTTTCTGAAAGCCTCTTCAATGCCAACAGAACTTTCTATGATCAATTTTACTACTCACTTAACATTGGAAAAACAATAGTTATTCTGGTAATTTCTCTCGTGTGACTTTGTTGTGTACAAGTTATTTGTCAGCTTTCCGTCACAACTGTACAAGTGGCCACACTTTAAGTATCACTTCATTGATGACCTGAGGTTGTAAAACTTCATTCAATATGTTGTGGGTATACAAGAGACTGCAGATGCTGGAATCCTGAGCAAAACAAACAGTGCTGCAGGAACACTGGGTCAGGCAGCATCTATGAAGGGAATGATAATGCCTTGGCTTAGAACATAGTTCAGGAGGAACTCAGCAGTTCAGGCGGCATCTGTGGAAGGTGATCGTTTGGCTCCTGATCCTGCTTCAGACTGATTGAAGTAGGGGGGAGAAGGCTGAAACAGAGCTGGTAGTGGGACAAGCCTGGCGAGTGATAGGTGGATACAGATGAAGGTGTTTGAGCAAAATATTGTGGACCGTTTGTATCCTGCCCACCCAATTAGATATTTAATCAAAGATAGAGACAGAATTCTGGAGTAACTCAGGAAGCATCTCTGGAGAAAAAGGATAAGTGACATTTTGGGTCAGGAGTCTTCTTCAGACTCATATTCAAACATTGTATCTGCACCTGACAAAGAACATGAGGCGACTGTATTTTAAATTCTGTAAGATTTGTTTAGTTTCGAGATTCAGCATGGCAATAGGCTCTTCGGCCCACCGAGTCCGCACTGACTAGAGATCCCCGATACTACCATTATCCTACACACGTTAGGGAAAATTTACTATTTTACCAAAGGCAATTAACCTACAAACCTGTATGTCTTTGGTGTGAGGGAGGAACACTAAGTCTGAGGGGCTCCTGGAGAAAACCCAAGCGGCCACGGGGAGAAGGTACAAACTGTGGTTGGACGACGAATCAGGGTATAGAAGTGAGATCGACCGACTGGCCAAATGGTGCCAGCACAACAACCTGGCTCTCAACATCAGTAAGATCAAGGAACTGATTGTGGACTTTGGTAGGGGAAGGATGAGGACCCACAATTCTGTTCATATCAATTGGACTATGGTGGAGAGGGTCAATAACTTCAAATTCCTGGGCGTGCATATTTCCGAAGATCTTTCCTGGACCCAACACACTGATGCAGTTATAAACAAGGCACGTCAGCGACTCTATTTCCTGAGAAGATTACGGAGATTGGGCATGTTGAAGAGGATTCTCCTAAACTTCTACAGGTACACGGTAGAGAGCATTCTGACTGGTTGCATCGTGGCCTGGTTCGGCAACTTGAACGTCCTGGAGTGAAAAAGACTACAAAAAGTTGTGACCACTGCCCAGTCCATCACCAGCTCAGAACTCCCCACCGTTGAAGGGATCTATCGTAGTTGCTGCCTCAAAAAGGCAGCCAAAATCATCAAGGACCCACACCATCCTGGCCACACACTCATCTCATCATTGCCATCAGGAAGAAGGTACAGGAGCCTGAAAACTGTAACATCCAGGTTCAGGAACAGCTACTTCCCCACAGCCATCAGGCTATTAAACACAACAATGAATAAGCTCTGAGCTCTGAGCTGCAAAAGACTATATTATTACTGCACTATATTTGTTATTTATTGAACTTTTTATTTTTTTATTTTTCCCCGTTATGTACAATGTTTACATATTCACATATTCAGTTGCAAGTAAGAATTTCATTCTCCCGTCCGGGACATACGACAATATAACACTCTTGACTCTTGACTTAACTCCATGCAGACAGCATCCATAGTCAGGATTGAACCCGGGTCCCTGGTGCTGTGAGGCAGCAACTCTACCACTGCACCACCAGGCCAAGGTGAGTCTAACTCTCCAGAGGTCAATGACGAGCACAACAAAACCAAAGCACTCGAACCACAAAGCCAGGTGACAGCGGTTAATAAAAGGTCAAACAGCGGTCGAACATCAGGAAGGGTTTAACATAATTGGGGACTTAGGAATGCGGGCAAGAGTTAAAACTAAATGTAGAGAAATGCAAGGATGTAGAAGGAGACCGTCAACCGGCTGGGGAAAATAATAATGATGGGCAACGGAGATCAAAGCAGTCTCGAAGCTTGACTGAGAATAAATTGAGGCAATTGCAAGCATGTTGTGTGGCAGTCAGCGCAACAAACGAGATGCTGGAGTTTAGTGTAAAGTCAACACCAAGGTGAAACGGGAAGGTTATTCTGTCACGTTATCAATCATTAGTGCATCCATACTTAGTCACGAGGTGAACTCTCGTCACCACAATACGAAAATAGCATTGCAGCCATTGAAGGGATGCAGAGGAGAATGGCTCTAATGATTGAAGGAGCCGGGGGACTGGGTTATGGAGCACGTTCACGTTGATGAGGAGAAGTTGAATATTGATATCATTTTTGTTTTAATGGGAACACAAAATGGCGAGCAAGATAACATATTTCACCTTGAGGAGTTCAGTGGTTCTAAAGGACAAAATGTAGTGATGGAAGATTAATTCAACGTTGATGAAAGGAAACATTACCTCAGTGACTGGGCGCACAGGGAAGCAGGTCACATTGATCTATCCGCAAAGTAGATTTTCTTCAGAAAATGATATTCTGAGATAGTGGTGACATTATTGGAGATGTAGCAAATAAATTCAGACACGGGATCCTCAAAGTTGCAGACGTTTGACTCGTGCTGCATTAAAATAATTGATATAGATTGAAGACAGACACAAAGCAGCTGGAGTAACTCAGCAGGTCAGGCAGTATCTCTGGAGAGAAGGAACGGGTGACGTTGCAGGTCGAGACCCTTCTTCAGACTGGTTGGGGATAAGGGAAATGAGAGATATATACGACGATGAAAAGAGATAAAGAGCAATGCATGGAAGATGTGCAAAAAAGTAATGATGATAAAGGAAACAGGCCATTGATAGCTGTTTGTTGGGTGAAAATAAGAAGCTGGTGCGACTTGGGTGGGGGGGGGGAGGGGAGGGGGGGGATGGAGAGTGAAAGACTGCCGGGGCTACTTGAAGTTAGTGAAATCAATATTCATACCACTAAGAAATTGCAGTTATTTGTACAGTTTAAGAAAAAATATAATTGTTAGGAGCGACTAACTAACTAAAGACATTTATCAACTATTCTTTTTTAAATAATTATTAATTTTAAAACTAAATTGAGATTTTTTTAAAACCATAATCTGATTATTTTTGGTCCAGATTAGCTAAACTGCCCAAGCAAAATATGAAATGCTGTTCCTCCAATTTGTGTTTAACCTCACTCTGACAATGGAGGAGACCTAGAACAGAAAGGTCAGTGTGTGAATGGGAAGGAGAATGAAAGTGTCCAGCAACCGGGAGATCAGGTAGGTTCAGGCGGGCTGAGCGAAGGTGTTCAGCGAAACGATCGCCCAGTCTACGTTTGGTCTCATCGATGTATAAGAGTCCACATCTTGAACAACGGATACAGTAGATGAGGATGGAGGAGGTGCAAGTGAACCTTTGCCTAACTTGAAAGGGATGTTGATGGAGGAGGTACAGGGACAGGTGTTGCAACTTCTGCGGTTGCAGGGGAAGGTACCTGGGGAGGGGCTAGTTTGGGTGGGAAGAGATGAGTTGACCAGGGAGTTGTGGAAGGAAAGGTCTCTGCCGAAAGTAGTGGAGTTGGGAAGATGATCCCCGCACATTGAGTGGCTAAGATGGCGCCGGTGTGTGTGGCTGCCCATCTGTTGCTCTCACTGTTTTTGGTGTTTTTCCTTGGCACTATACAGTTAAAGTCTCTGCTGGTGTACGATCGTCAATCTCTCTTAGATCTTCAACATAATGTCGGTGCGTTTGATTATCGCGAACATAATACCTTGCCCCCGTTCCTATCGGGAATCTCGAGAATCTCGGGAATCCCGACTCACCTGGACTGGGCCTTACCCCGAAGGAAGCATCGCCGTCGCCGTGGAAAACGCAGCAGTCGACTGGTGAAGTTTAAACTGGGTGCGCCCGGACACGGGCATCTCCTCCAAGGCCATGAGCGTCAGCAACTCCTTTGTCTGCGACATCTTCGTGAGCATCGCCGCCGGGGTCTCCAGCCTGGTGCTCTTCAGCTGCCACCGGACCATCTCCTCCCGGGAGATCCAGAGCGCTGTCCGCCTGCTGCTGCCCGGAGAACTGGCCAGACACGCCGTCTCGGAGGGGACGAAGGCGGTCACCAGGTACGCCAACTCCACCGGGTGGACCCTTTCTCCCCCCCCCCCCCCTTCTTACGATCAGAAGCTGCGACGAGAACGGCCTCGCCCCCGCTGCTCTCCTCGGCCCCGCCACCGCGGGGTGACTCTCCGGAACCTGCGGACACTGCTCCGGGCTCCCCGATCCGCCGATCTACAGAGTCCATCCCCTTCCAGGATTGGTTTGGTGAACGACAGATCGCTGGCAAACAAAACTTTTATCCTGAGGGATTTCTCTGCTCCCGTGGCCTGGATTTCCTCTGTGTGACAGAGACTTGGATCGGTCCTGGTGAGTGCAGCGCTCTTATTGAACTTTTACCGGCTGGCTGTTCTTATTTCAACTCGCCGCGGATGAAAGGCCGTGGAGGTGGAACAGCGGCTATTTATAAAATAACTTAAATGCAAGCAGTGCGCTATATCATCCTCATTCTCCAGCTTTGAAGCTACTTTATTTGAAGTGGGTCGCTCTGACCCGGTGCTTTGTGCTGTCAGCTACCGACCCCCCAAATATCATAAGGACTTTGTGAATGACTTCTCTGATTTTCTGGCTGGGATTATGCCCAACTATGATCGTGTCCTTATGGCTGGTGACTTTAACATACATGTGTGCTGTCCTGATAAGCCGTTGGTGAAGGACTTTTTAAGCCTTATTGAATCTTTTAATTTTGTGCAGTGTGTGTCTGGTCCCACACACGAACATGGACATACACTAGACCTTGTTCTCTCTCATGGCTTGTCTGTGTTAAATTTGGAGACCTGTGATAGTGTGGTTTCTGATCATATGCCTGTATTATTTGATGTTGGTTTCTCCTGTACTGCAGTTAAACCTGGCGCTCCTGCTCGGCGCTGTCGGACTTTCAACCCTTTTGCTGCCGGCCAGTTCTCTGCTACTTTCGATCAGCTCTGTGCCCCCTCTGCTTCCACTTCTCTTGGTACGGAGGAGATCAGTTCTTGGTTTCACTCCTCCTGCAGAACTATACTGGACTCTGTGGCTCCATTAAAAACATTGCAGCCTAGAGCTAAACCCGAGCCCTGGTTCAGTGACGTAACTCGTACAGCTCGACGGGAGTGCCGCAAAGCTGAACGCAGGTGGAAGAAGGACAAGCTGCAGGTTTCATTTCAAATCCTAAAGGACTGCTGGCGTCATTACCAGAACACTGTTAAAGAGGCCAAAAGAGAATACCTGTCAAACATTATTGTGTCTATGCGTCACAACCCACGTGTGCTATTTAAAATCATTGACTCTGTTCTTAATGCCACACAGCCTGTCTGTCTGGAAGCATCGTCTGAAATGTGCAATGACTTCCTGCACTTTTTTATTAATAAGCTTGTTTCCATAAGGGCTCTCATTTCAGCTCCTGCCTCTGACCCCTCTGTTTCTGTCCCATGCCTGGTGGTATTGGATAAGTTTGTGCCTGTGACATTGTCACGTTTAGAGGATGTGGTTAGCCATATTAAGCCATCGGGTTCCCCTTGTGATGCTGTCCCTCCTCATCTTTTTAAAGAGGTTTTCCCCAGTATAGGGCAGTCGGTTCTTGCTATTATCAACAGCAGCTTGTGTTCTGGGGTTGTCCCCGTAAGTTTTAAACATGCAGTAGTGCAACCACTACTTAAGAAACCTGGCCTGGATCAAACTGTTCTGGCCAATTTTAGACCGATCTCCAAGTTGCCTTTTATTTCTAAAATTCTGGAGAAGGTTGTTTATGCTCAGCTAAAACTCTTCTTGGACGAGCATAATATTCGGGAGGTTTTCCAGTCTGGGTTTAAAACTATGCATAGCACAGAGTCAGCATTGCTAAGGGTTTTTAATGACATCCTCCTAGCTAATGATTCTGGTGATTATGTGGTTCTTGTCCTGCTGGACCTATCTGCCGCCTTTGATACAGTGGACCATGGTATCTTAGTATCTCGGTTACAGCACCTAGTGGGCATTTGTGGCAGTGCCCTGGAATGGTTCAGGTCTTATCTGGCAGACAGAACTATGTGTGTAAGCCTTGCTGGTTTTGAATCCTCCTCCGCTCCTCTGTCATATGGGGTTCCACAGGGCTCAATTTTAGGGCCCCTGCTTTTCTCACTGTACTTACTTCCTCTGGGTTCCATTCTTAGAAAGCATGGCATCTCTTTTCATTGTTATGCTGATGATAGCCAACTATATGTGCCGCTGAGGAAGGAAGATGCTTTCTCTGTCAAATCACTTCTGTTATGTCTTGATGACATTAAATCCTGGATGGCCCTAAACTTTCTAGGTTTTAATGAAAAGAAGACAGAGGTGATAGTGTTTGGTCCCAATGGCTGCCGTGAACCTCCCCCTGTTGACTTGGGTCCCCTGGCACGGTATGTGAAGCCAACAGTTTTAGACTTGGGTTTTAAGATGGACAGTGATTTTAAATTAGATCGTCAAATAGGCGCGGTAGTTAAGTCCAGCTTCTTTCATTTAAGGCAGCTGGCAAAGGTGAAGCCCATTCTTGAACGGCAGCATTTTGAAACAGTAATCCATGCCTTCATCACGTCTAGGCTGGATTACTGTAACGCACTCTATTTTGGAGTTACTCGATCTTCCCTGGCTCGTCTCCAGTTGGTTCAGAATGCTGCTGCTCGCCTTTTAACTGGAACTCGAAAGAGGGAGCACATAACGCCAATTCTGGCCTCCCTCCACTGGCTCCCGGTGTACATTCGAGTTCATTTTAAGATTCTTTTATTCGTTTTTAAATCTTTAAATGGTCTCGCTCCGCCTTACCTCTCTGAGCTGCTTCATCCCGACGCTCCTGCCCGGTGCCTCAGGTCAGCTGATCAGCTGCTCCTGGAGGTACCGAGGTCTAAGCTGAAGCTCAGAGGGGATAGAGCCTTCTCTGTTGCTGCTCCGACATTATGGAACACTCTGCCGTTGCACATCAGACAGGCCCCCTCACTGTCCATCTTCAAAACCAGTCTTAAAACCCTTTTCTATTCCTTGCTTTTGACCCTGCATGAGACTTTGCTCCTGTTTTAGTGTTTTTAATGTTTTTATTGTCTTGTAATAAAAAAAATTTTGTTCATGATTAGTCATGTACAGCACTTTGTTGCAACTGTGGTTGTTTTTAAAGTGCTCTATAAATAAAGTTATTATTATTATATTATTATGTGGCTGAAGTGGGATCCCATTGGCAAAGATGTTGGAGGATTATGTGTTGTATACGATGGATGATTGAGTGAAAGGTAAGGACTAGGGGGACATGATATAGATGAATCTCAATAAGTCAACAAGACTCCCAATGCTTTGTAAGTGATCAAATGTGCGGCACTGTGGTGCAGCAGTAGAGATGCCGCCTCACAGTGCCAGGGACCCAGTTTCAATCCTGACTACGGATAACCATATAACCATATAACAATTACAGCACGGAAACAGGCCATCTCGACCCTTCTAGTCCGTGCCGAACACATAATCTCCCCTAGTCCCATATACCTGCGCTCAGACCATAACCCTCCATCCCTTTCCCATCCATATAACTATCCAATTTATTTTTAAATGATAAAAACGAACCTGCCTCCACCACCTTCACTGGAAGCTCATTCCACACAGCTACCACTCTCTGAGTAAAGAAGTTCCCCCTCATGTTACCCCTAAACTTCAGTCCCTTAATTCTCAAGTCATGTCCCCTTGTTTGAATCTTCCCTACTCTCAGTGGGAAAAGCTTTTCCACGTCAACTCTGTCTATCCCTCTCATCATTTTAAAAACCTCTATCAAGTCCCCCCTTAACCTTCTGCGCTCCAAAGAATAAAGCCCTAACTTGTTCAACCTTTCTCTGTAACTTAGTTGCTGAAACCCAGGCAACATTCTAGTAAATCTCCTCTGTACTCTCTCTATTTTGTTGACATCCTTCCTATAATTAGGCGACCAAAATTGTACACCATACTCCAGAATTGGCCTCACCAATGCCTTGTACAATTTTAACATTACATCCCAACTTCTATACTCAATGCTCTGATTTATAAAGGCCAGCACACCAAAAGCTGCCTGTACGGAGTTTGTATGTCATTTCTGTGACCACGTGGGTTTTCTCTGGGTGCTCTGGTTTCCCCCCACATTCCAAAGATGTGCAGGTTTGTCGGTCAATTGGCTTTTTGTGAATTTTCCCCAGGATAGAACTAGTGTACGGGTGATTGCTGGTTGGTGCGGACTCAGTGGGCTGTAAGGCCTGTTTCCATGCTGTCTCTTCAACACTAAAACTAAACAACTAAACTACAACTAGATGATTGTATGGTGGAACAGGTAGAAGACAAGTTAGTCAGACAGTAGTCCATCATACATCGATAAATGCCCTGGCCCACAGCTAAGACATAATTAGTCCACATCGGAAGTTAGACTGACCAACCTGCAATTATTGGACAACAATGCCATGTTACAAATGGTGCCACAATGGAGCCACAATGGAGGGATAAGGATTATTTGCAGGTGGGTAAGAGAAGGTCTTGGCATTATGTCCAGCACAGCCATTGTGGGTCGAATGGCCGGTTCTAGTGCAGTGTTTTATGTTCACAAGTTCACAAGTTGTACGAATAGAATTAGGCCATTTGGCCCATCGAGTCTACTCCGCCACTCATTCAGGGCTGATCTCGGCCTCCTAATCCCATTTTCTTGCCACAGTGCACCACCCTTGCTGTTTTGTCTATGTTTGTTCGTTTGTGTCGTCTGTGAAAACCCCACAAAGATTATTTTCATGAGAGAGGTACTCATTAACATATTCAGTAGGTCCAAACATTGGTGGATTATTTGGACATCCTCGTCAATGGCGCTGTGGCTGTGTTCAAGGTCTTGAGACAGAGGAGGACCCGGGGGAAGCACTCGGGAACACTCGCCCGACTCTGGCGACGAGAGTTACACACACCACGCCCGGGTATATTCCTGGCAAACGTGCGTTCTCTCAACAACAAAGTGGATGAACTGCAACTCCTGTGCTGGACAAACAAAGACTTCTCTCGAGCCACTGCCCTGTGCTTCACCGAGACCTGGCTGTGTGAGTCGACCCCGGACAGCGCGCTGCAACTGGCTGGCTTTCAACCTCATAGAGCGGACCGTGAAGTGGAGGCAGCGGGGAAATCAAGAGGCGGTGGAATATGCTTCTATACCAACTGGTGCAGCGACATCACGGTAGTGTCAAATTTCTGCTCTCCCAATCTAGAATCCCTCTTTATAAACTGCAAACCCTTCTACTCTCCGAGGGAATTTAACTCCTTTATTCTCACTGGAGTTTACATTCCTCCCCAAGCCTGCGTATGTGAGGCACGAAGACAACTCGCTGATGAACTGTGAGTCAAATGAAGTTAGAGAGTGACTTCCTGGACTCAATGGTCATTGTTTTGGGGGATTTTCACAAAGCTAACCTCAGCCGAGAGCTTCCAAAATACAGATATCATGTTGACTGCCCCACCAGAGGGGAGAGAACACTCGATCACTGTTACACGTCAATCAAGAACGCATATCGCTCTGTTCCCCGGGCGGGTCTGGGTCTCTCTGATCATTGTTTAGTTCACCTTATTCCGACCTACAGGCATAAACTAAAATCTGCTAAGCCTGTGGTCAGAACAATGAAAAACTGGACAAGCGAGGGCATTGATAACCTACAGTCCTGCTTTGACTGCACTGATGTGTTCAGGTAAGCAACCACAAGCCTCGAGGAGTATATAGATAACATGACATCATATGTTAGCTTTTGTGAGGACAGTTGCATTCCCACTAGGACCCAGACCTGGTTCAACAACAACAAGCCCTGGTTTACAGCAGAACTCAGACAGCTCCGCCAGTCTAAAGATGAGGCCTACAGGAGCGAGGATGCAGACCTCTACAGGCAGGCCAAGTACAAGCTGAGAAAAGGAATCAGAGCTGCCAAGGAAAGGTACTCTGAGACGTTGAGGAGCAAATGATCATTTAATGACTCTTCATCAGTTTGGAAGAGCTTGCACAAAATCACTAGCTACAAGAAGACCCCCCCCCCCCCCCCCCTGCTCCTTGGACAATCGTCAGCTGATCAACGACATGAATAAATTCTACTACAGGTTCAATAGACAGAAACATAACCCCGGTACCCCCTCCCCCACCCACTCCTCCCCAATCACCACTTCACACCTACTTACAGCCTGACACATGCCCAGTCCCTGTGGCATCCTTGCTGCCCAACATCACTGGCCATTTCTCCATCACTAACAATAGCAATTGAGGAGGGGGAGAAGCTATTCAGGAAACAGAAAAGCCAGAAATCTCCAGGACCGGACAATGTTTCCCCCTCTACCCTCAAGCTCTGTGCCGAACAACTGGCACCGGTCTACACAGGCATTTTCAATTGGTCCTTGCAAACCCGCACTGTCCCTGCCTGCTTCAAAGTCTCCACTATTGTTCCCATACCGAAAAGCCCAAGGATTATTGGTCTTAATGACTACAGGCCTGTCGCACTGACCTCTGTAATCATGAAGACCCTTGAAAGGCTTGTGCTAGCCCACCTGAAAAATATTACAAACCCCCTGCTGGACCCTCTGCAGTTTGCATATCGGGCCAATAGATCTGTAGATGATGCAGTCAACCTTGGCCTGCACTTCATCCTGCAGCACCAAGACCACCAGTGGACCTATGTGAGGATTTTGTTTGTGGATTTTAGCTCTGCATTCAACACCATTGTGCCAGAGCTACTACACTCCAAACTCTCCCCTCTGTCGGTGGATCACCAACTTCCTGACAAACAGGAAACAGCATGTGAGGCTGGGAAACCACATCTCGGACCCGCAGGCCCTCAGCATGGGAGCACAGCAAGGCTGTGTACTCTCCCCTCTCCTCTACTCTCTCTACACCAATGACTGCACCTCCACAGACTCCTCTGTCAAGCTTCTCAAGTTTGCGGACGACACAACCCTGATTGGACTGATCCAGGATGGGGAGAAATCTGACTACAGACAGGAAGTGACGCAGCTGGCGTCCTGGTGCCGTAGCAACAACCTGGAGCTCAATGCTCTTAAGACGGTGGAATTGATTGTAGACTTTAGGAGAGCTCCCCCTCCCCTCCCCCCACTCACCACCAACAACACCACAGTCACATCCGTGGAGCGTTTAAGTTCCTGGGAACCATCATCTCCAGGGACCTTAAATTGGAGGCCACCATCGACTCCACAGTCAAAATGGCCCATCAGAAGATGTACTTCCTGCGGCAGCTGAGAAAACCCAATCTGCCACAGGCAATGATGGTCCAATTCTATATAGCCATCATAGAGTCTGTCCTCACCTTCTCCATCATGGTTTGGTTTGGCTCAGCCAGCAAGCACGACATCCAGAGTCTGCAGCGCATCGTCCGATCAGCTGAGAAGGTTGTTGGCTGCAACCTTCTCCCCATTGATGAACTGTACACTGCAAGGACCAGGAAGCGAGTGGGTAAGATCACGTCTGACCCGTCCCACCCTGGCTACAAACTCTTTGAAGCACTTCCCTCTGGAAGGCGACTCCGGACTGTCAAAGCTGCCACAGCCAGACATAAAAACAGCTTTTTTTCCACGAGCAGTAGCTCTACTCAACAGCCAAATGTTTGTAGCCTCCTTGTGCTCTGGTATTTTATTTAATTCTTCACATGTTTAATTTATAATGATTTAATTTTAATTGTCTACTGGATATCGTGTTGTTACTTGCGAGCAAAGCAGCAAGGCAAATTTCTTGTATGTATACATACTTGGCTAACAAAATGTATTCAATTCAGTTCAATTCTCCCCATAACCCTTGACACCCATTCAAATCAAGAATTTGTCTATCTCAGCCTTAAAAATATCCACTGATGTCCGCCACAGCCCACTGTGGCAATGAGTTCCACAGATTAACGACCCTCTGACTAAAGAATTTCCTCCTCACCTGCTTTCTAAAAGAGCTCCCTTTAATTCTGAGGCTATGATCTCTGGTCCTAGACTCTCCCACCAGTGAAAACATCCTTTCCACATCCACTCTATCTATGCCTTTCAATATTCTGCAAGTTTCAAAGAGGTCCCCCTCAACCTTCTAAACTCTAGTTAGTAGGGGCCCAGTGCTGTCAAACGCTCATCATATGTTAACCCACTCATTCCTGGAATCATTCTTGTAAACCTCTCCTGGATCTCTTCAGAGCCAGCACATCCTTCCTCAGATATGGGACCCAAATTTACTCACAGTACTCCAAATGCAGCCTGACCAGCATCTTATAGAGCCTCAACATTACATCCCTGTTTTTGTATTCCAGTCCTCTTGATATAAATGCTAGCATTGCATTTGCCTTCCTCACTACCAATTCGACTTGCAGATTAACTTTTTGAGAATCCTGCACCAGCACTCGCAAGTGCCTTTGCACCTCCAATTTCTGGATTCTCTTTCCATTTACAAAATAATCTACGCCTTTATTCTTGTTACCAAAATGTACGACTCTGCACTTTGTCACATTGAATTCCATCCGCCACTTCTCTGCCCACTCTCCTAACCTGTCCAAGTCCATCTGCAGTCCTTGTTTCCTCTACACTGCCTGCCCCCTCCACCTATCTTAGCATCATCCACAAACTTGGCCACAAAACCATCAATCCCCTCATACAGATCATTAATATGCAACGTGAAGTGAAGCGGCCCCAGCATCTAGCCTTGCGGAACTCCACTAGTCACTGGATGTTCTATTGTAATGCAATGTCCTATTAGCATTCCTCAGTGTTTGGCAGTAAGCCTCCAGGGAAGACTGAAAAGTGACAATTTAGCCTGTGTTACTTCCCCTTCTTAACATTTCATCTGGGTTGAGTGATTCAACCATTGTTAAGGGGCTTAAATCTCTTGACATTTCCTTTCTCAGTGCTTATCTCATCCAATATTTTGATTCCTATATAATTGCAGGATATGGATCTGAGCCCTCCTCCCCCTCCCCCCCCCCCCCCCCCCCCCACTTTCCTTTGTGAAGAATGACATGGTACATGACACATTTAATGACACATTAAAAATACCCTCGTGCAGGCATTTATTTTGTAGACATTTAAGTGTCAGCTGGCATCTTTAATAAATATATGTGTCTCGTGGAAAACAAAACTCTACCGTTTAACGTATCAGAAGTGCCGGTGTATCATACTGGCATGGACTGCTACAACAACCTACTGCCCTCATCTACCATCACATCCGGCAGATTTCCTCTTTGCTCTCCAACAGATCCCAATATTTCTTCAATTATCCTTTTGGTCATTGCATAATTAGTTTAGTTTAGTTTAGAGGTACAAAACGGAAACTGGCCCTTTGGCCCACCAAGTCCATGCCGACCAGCGATCCCCACACATTAACACTACGCTACACACTAGGGTAAATTTACAATATTACCAAGGCAATTTGCCTACAAACCTGCACGTCTTTGGATTGTGGCAGGAAATCGGAGCCCCCGGCGAAAACCCAGGAAGGTCACGGGGAGAACGTACAAACTCTGTACAGACAGCATCCGTAGTCAGGATCGAACCCGAGTATCTGGCACCGTAAGGCAGCAACTCTACCGCTGCACCACTGTGCTGCCCAGAACATTTTATTATTGAACATTTTTTATTTCCTCTTTGGTTTTATTTGCTTATCTATTTTCATTTCTTCGTTCTATACGCCCAATTTCCATTTAATGTTGTTACTGCATTGCCGATGCTGATCTTGACTTCTTTACATTGAGCTTTCAATGACAGCTATAATCTTCACGTGGTTTCTTAAAGCTACTATTCAATACAATACGATATGACACATTAGAACTTTATTTATCCTAGGAGGGAAATCCCTCCTGTTGGAGATCTGCCAACAGTCATAAAAACACAAAATACATCAAGAATGAAATTATAGTGACGAGTGGAAAGGCATGGGGGATGTGCAAAGATTGGGGGAGTCAGTCTCAGTCTACCCCACAACAGAATGGGGAGTAGTTGTAAAGTTTGATAGCCACAGGGAAGAAGGATCTCCTGTGGCGTTCTGTCCTGCATCTTGGTGGAACCAGTCTGTTGCTGAAGGTGCTCCTCATGGTGACCAGTGTGTCATGGAGGGGGTGAGCTGTATTGTCCAGGATGCTTCGCAGTTTGAGGAGCATCGTCCCCTCCAAGACCACCTCCCATGAATCCAACTCCACCCCTAGGACGGAGCCAGCTTTCCTGATGATTTTGTTGATCACATTCACAATCGCAATCACAATAATACTTTATTAGCCAAGTATGTTTTGCAACAGTGTTTAAGAAGGAACTGCAGATGCTGGAAAATCGAAGGTACACAAAAAAGCTGGAGAAATTCAGCGGGTGCAGCAGCATCTGTGGAGCGAAGGAAATAGGCAACGTTTCGGGCCGAAACCCTTTTTCATATGTTTTGCAACATACGAGGAATTTCATTTGCCAATCAGTCATACAAATAAAAAGCAACAGAACACACAAAATACTTTTTAACATAAACATCCACCACAGTGACACCTCCACATTCCTCACTGTGATGGAAGGAGGAAAAAAGTACAAATCTCTTCCCTTCTATGCTCTTCTGTGGTAGGGAGCCTCGAGCTCTCCGTTGACGGGACAATCTTGACTCCCGTAGCCGGCGGCATTTGGGGCCGCCGCATTGGGGTGATCAACTCCTGCCTCGGGGGATGTCAGCTCCCCCGCACCAGGTGATCGGACCCCGGGATGGGGCTGGTCGAGCCTCTGCATCATTGGAGCTCCCGAATCAGCCTCTTCCGAGACTGCGGGCTCTTGATGGTAAGTCCACAGGCTGCTGTTTAAGTGATCCCAGGCAAGGGATCAGCTCCGATGTTAAGTTCACATCCCGCGGTGGGTCTCGAGTCATTCCGAGGAGACATCCAGCTCCATCGATGGTAGGCCGCAGAGCAACCGGAGATGCGACCCGGAAAACAATCGCATCTCCAGCAAGGTATGAAACTGAGAAAAGGTTTCCCCTGACCCCCACCCCCTTCCCCCACATAAAACAAACTGGAGAACATTTACACAAACTTTTAACATACACTAAAACATTTTTAAAAGACGAAAAAACAGACAGGCTGTTGGTGGGGCTGCCAATCGTGCGGCGCCCCTGTTGTTCTTATTGGTGTCTGTGACTTCCCCCCTCTGCCCCAGCACACAGCAGTGAGGAAGATGGCATTGGCTACCACTGATTGGTAGAACATCTGCAGCATCTCACTGCAGACATTGATTCTCTATGATATCACACTTGCTGAGATTCTGGAATATCCCATTCGGCAATATATTAGCTCTGTAGACACAAGGAACTGTAGATGCTGGAATCTTGACTGAAGCACAAAGTGAAATAATGTCATCCAGTCATACAGCATGGAAACAGGTCCTTCGGCCCAACTTGCTTATGCCGACCGACATGCCCAATCTACAGTAGCCACACCTTCCTGTGTTTGGCTTATACAAACACAGTCCACAGTCGAAACCTGTCCATCTACAGTATGTACCTGTCTAAATGTTTCTTAAACGTTGTGATAGTACCTGCCTCCTCCGGCAGCTCGTTGCATACACCCTCCACCCTTGTATGAAAGAGTTACACAATAGACAATAGACAATAGGTGCAGGAGTAGGCCATTCAGACCTTCGAGCCAGCACCACCATTCAATGTGATCATGGCTCATCATCCCTAATCAGTACCCCATTCCTGCCTTCTCCCAATATCCCCTGACTCCGTTATTTTTATGAGCCCTATCTAGCTCTCTCTCTCATTTGTCCATTCCATCCACAATGCTGCCTGGCCCGCTGAGTTCCTCCAGCACTTTGTTTTTTGACCAGGTTATGATCTCAAATCAAATTCTTGATGAATTTGCTCTGTGGTAATCATGTACCTTGTAATCAAATTAATTACCATTAACTTGTTATGGGAAAATATTTACATAAACAGCACTGAGGTCAGGATTGAACACTGGAGTTGAGAGACTGCAGCTCAACCAGCTGCTTCATGGCACAGCCTTGTTGTCAAGCTCAATAAATACTGACAAACCTGATTTTTGAACGGTGCAGAAAGAAGGGGGTGGTGAAAGACTTCAACAGCTATAAACTTAAGTGGGACAAAATCAATGGAAGAGATATAAGAAAGAGTTTTCAGATACATTGTGGAGTTTGCCTTAGGTCAATAATTATTGATTTTTGTCGGCATGTCAACTCTCCTTACTATTGTAATTGTTTTTATTTTAATCAATTAACTTACTAACTTGTTCCCCTCAGTCTTGTCTGCAGCCATTGACGTCAGGTATATTGAACTGGTATTACTCTCTTCCTGCAACCTAAGCTTCATTAAGGCTCTGTTATCATAATACCAGGGAAGGTAGTGCATCCGTGGATAACAAGGGAAATCAGGGATAGTATCAAAACAAAAGATGAAGCATACAACTTAGCCAGAAAAAGCAGCCTACCAGAGGACTGGGAGAAATTCAGTCCAGCAGAGGAGGACAAAGGGCTTAATTAGGAAACGGAAAATAGATTATGAAAGAAAACTGGCAGGGAACATAAAAACTGACTGCAAAAGTTTTTATAGATATGTGAAGAGAAAAAGATTAGTTAAAACAAATGTAGGTCCCTTGCAGTCAGAAACAGGTGAATTGATCATGGGGATCAAGGACATGGCAGACCAATTGAATAACTACTTTGGTTCTGTCTTCACTAAGGAAGACATAAATAATCTGCCGGAAATAGCAGGGGACCGGGGGTCAAATGGGATGGAGGAACTGAGTGAAATCCAGGTTAGTCGGGATAGTCGGTTAGGCCGATAAATCCCCAGGGCCAGATAGGCTGCATCTCAGAGTACTTAAGGAAGTAGCCCCAGAAATAGTGGATGCATTAGTGATAATTAGTGAAGATGCTAGGAGGCTGCAAGGTGACTTGGATAGGTTGAGTGAGTGGGCAAATGCATGGTAGATGCAGTAAAATGTGGATAAATGTGAGGTTATCCACTTTAGTGGCAAAAACAGGAAAGTAGACTATTATCTGAATGGTGGCCGATTAGGAAAAGGGGAGATGCAGCAAGACCTGGGTGTCATGGTACACCAGTCATTGAAAGTAGGCATGCAGGTGCAGCAGGCAGTGAAGAAAGCGAATGGTATGTTAGCATTCATAGCAAAAGGATTTGAGTATAGGAGCAGGGAGGTTCTACTGCAGTTGTACAGGGTCTTGGTGAGACCACACCTGGAGTATTGCGTACAGTTTTGGTCTCCTAATCTGAGGAAAGACATTATTGCCATAGAGGGAGTACAGAGAAGGTTCACCAGACTGATTCCTGGGATGTCAGGACTTTCATATGAAGAAAGACTGGATAGACGCGGCTTGTACTCGCTAGAATTTAGGAGATTGAGGGGGGATCTTATAGAAACGTACAATATTCTTAAGGGGTTGGACAGGCTAGATGCAGGAAGATTGTTCCCCGATGTTGTGGATGTCCAGAACAAGGGGTCACAGTATAAGGATAAGGGGGAAGTCTTTTAACACTGAGATGAGAAAAACATTTTTCACACAGAGAGTGGTGAATCTGTGGAATTCTCTGCCACAGAAGGTAGTTGAGGCCAGTTCATTGGCTGTATTTAAGAGGGAGTTAGATGTGGCCCTTGTGGCTAAAGGGATCAGGGGGTATGGAGAGAAGGCAGGTACAGGACACTGAGTTGGATGATCAGCCACGATCATATTGAATGGCGGTGCAGGCTCGAAGGGCCGAATGGCCTACTCCCGCACCAATTTTCTACGTTTCAATGTTTACCACATGCCCTTAGCCCCTCCGTCACAGTCGGCAGTGGGCGGCACGGTGGCACAGCGGTAGAGTTGCTGCCTCACGGCACCAGAGATCCGGGTTCGATTCTGACTGTGGGTGCTATCTGTACAGTTTGTACATTCTCCCCGTGACCGTGTGGGTTTTCTCCGGGTGTTCCGTTTCTTCCCACACTCCAAAGACGTAAAGTTTTTCCAGGTTGATTCGTCCTCTGTAACAATAAACTAAACGGAACTAACATTGGTGACTACTGGTCGGTGCGGACACGGTGGGCCAAAGGGCTTGTTTTCACGCTGTAGCTAAAGTTCAAGTTCAAGTTTGCGTTTAGTGTCACTTGACCTAATAAGGTACAGTTAAACGTGAGTTGCCATACAGCCATACTAAGTGAAAAGCAAAAGACACCCACCCACATAAAATGTGGATAAATGTGAAGTTATCCACTTTGGTGGCAAGAACAGGAAGGCAGATTATTATCTGTATGATGTCAGATTAGGAGAAGGGGAGGTGCAACGAGTCCTGGGTGTCCTTGTACATCAGTCACTGAAAGTAGGCATGCAGGTACAGCAGGCAGTGAAGAAAGCACGTTGGCCTTCATTGCAAGAGGATTTAAGTTGAGAAGCAAAGAGGTCCTGCTGCAGTTGTAGAGGGCCCGTGGTGAGACCACACCTGGAGTATTGTGTGCAATTTTGGTCTCCTAATGTGAGGAAGGACATTATTGCTATTGAGGGAGTGCAGCGTAGGTTCACCAGGTTAATTCCCAAAATGGCGGGACTGACATATGATGAAAGAATGGATCGACTGGGCTTGTATTATCTGGAATTTAGAAGAATGAGAGGCGATCTTATAGAAACATATAAAATTCTTAAAGGATTGGACAGGCTAGATGCAGGAAAAATGTTCCCGATGTTGGGGGAGTCCAGAACCAGGGGGTCACAGTTTAAGAATATGGGGTAGGCCATTTAAGACTGAGATGAGGTAAAACCTCTTCACCCAGAGAGTTGTGAATCTGTGGAATTCTCTGCCACAGAAGGCAGTGGAGGCCAATTCACTGGATGTTTTCAAGAGAGAGTTACATTTAGCTCTTAGGGTTAAACCCCCTTTTCACGGGGCGAGTTGACGCAAGATGTCACCAGAGTGAAGAGGTCGTGGTCCAGCACGAGTCTCGCACGATATAACGGCAGTAGATAAAGAGTTCCCACGGTACTCGGCATTTATGTTATTCGTGCGAGTTACTTGGCCGTTTCCCGAGCAGTCGCGTTAAATCTTGAATGAACATCGTGAACTACACGTGACACAAATGATGTAACTTTTTTTTTCACACACTATATATATCCTCCCTTGGTTGAATCGGCTCATTTGGAGACATGCCTTTACGAAATAATTTCGAGTACAGGATGTTGGTTTTTTTCATTGTCGCGCTGCATGCAGCTGCCCACTATGTGCATCGAAAACGTTTGCTTGAAGGCAGAAGGGAGAAATTAATTAAAAAGAGAATTAAGAGGAAGTCTCACTGGGTGAAGCCCATCTTTCAACGGAGAGCTCAATTTGGACAATATGAGCAACTGCTTAATGTGCTGTGCGAAGAGGATACAAGTGCATTCAAAAACTTTGTCAGAATTTCACCCGAGCTCTTTAATGAGTTAAAGAATAATTTGGGACCTCTGCTGAAGAAGACTGACAGCTGACCCTGTTTTGGTCCCAAGTGCGGTGACCTTTCCATAGACGGTCCTCTGATTAGTGAACCATTGCATGAGTTGGTCATCTGCATTACAGTAGAGTGGTGGAATTAAATAGAACTTCAAGCATTGGATGTATTCCGTTATATTAAAAGTTCTGAACAGTAAATAGAGCCTGCCCTCCGCATTTAATGTGCTATTTCTTGTGCTTCTTGGATACCTGAGCACAAGTTGGTAAATACAGATGGCCTTTTTAAAGGCAAGCATTACAAGTGAGAATTGCCTGCCCTCATGCATAATTCTTTTTATGGCTCTTTAAACTTCAAACACAGAGGGTGTAAAAGCTGTCTGCGACTTTTTTACTTTGCAGCTGCAGGGCAGACAGACAGACTTATAAGAGAAGTTTAAGTTTACTTCAAACACAGAACTTTTACATCAATAGCAATGTATGTTTTAAAATCTTGGATAACATTAAATGGTTCTCCTCTTGATGAACTTATATATCGTTATATAAACTCACATGAGCACTC
The DNA here is from genome assembly GCF_010909765.2 of Amblyraja radiata. Taxonomy (NCBI): domain Eukaryota; kingdom Metazoa; phylum Chordata; class Chondrichthyes; order Rajiformes; family Rajidae; genus Amblyraja; species Amblyraja radiata. Next base: position 33,947,551 of record NC_045982.1, read on the forward strand.
GGGAAACTCGGCAGCCTTCGTCTCCAGCAGGTTCCTTTTCCTCTCCCTGTTTCTATAATCCTCTCTGGATTTATCGTACAGAATCTCGTTAAATTGGAACCATTCTACAAGTTCCCCCTCTTGTTCCCTGGTGAAGTTATATGGCTTTACCTTCTGCCATCTTCCCTTTACATAAGCGTCTGTAGAGGCTATTCCTACAACGGCTACTGGGGAGGCAATCTGAATTGCACCTTGCTCACCCTCTCCCTGCTCCAAGGAGCCCACAGGCAGTGTTATCTGTGGCATCTCCTGTTGCCTCTCCACCTGTCTCTCTTGCTGCGTCTCCTCCTCATTCTCCTGCATGGCAAAAACATCTCTGACCCGCTTTTCCCCCTTCCTTTGAGATTTTCTGGGAGCCATCTCTGCAAGTGTTCCTGTTAAAAAGATTATCCAACAATGACAATTAGGTGGGACGTCCTCGAAGGACACATGTTCCCATGTGTCCTTTTGAGACCACCTTTTTTAATCACCTTCTGTCCCCTCTGTCCAGCTTCCGGGTTCACCGTTCGCAGGAGTTCCCACGGTACCCGCAAGAGTTATTACGGATATCGCACGGATATCGCACTGGCCACTACGTTCATATAATGTTGCAATACTCAACCACAAGTGTACAAGTCACTCTTGGAGAAATTCCAATTTTCTTGAATTTTCTCCCGAGTGACCAAGTTACACGATGACCTGCCGTTAGCGCTACGGTGGTCCACGGTGGTCCACGAATGCCGCACTGTTATCGCACGAGGTTCCCACGATGTTGAACTCTGGTTAACTCTTGCGTCAAGTCGCCCCGTGTAAAAGCCGCATTAAAGGAATCAAGGGATATGGGAAAAAAGCAGGAACAAGAATCTGATTGTAGATGATCAGCCATGATCATATTGATCATTCGTAAGATGGAGTGGCCTACTCCTGCACCTATTTTTCTATGTTTCTAAGTTTTTATCGATGTTAGGCCTTTATTTTATTTTGACTCGGAAACAAGCCTGCTAGAACTCAAACTTCGATTTCCTGCTTTAAATTCTTCTTTCTGAACCCGTGACATTGACTTGCATGAAATTATTTGAATCCTTTATTGAATGGCGGAGTAGACTTGATGGGCCGAATGGCCTAATTCTACTCCTATCACTTATGACCTTATGATCTTACGAATCACATCTTCCCTACTTCAGCAATGGAACTATTTGAGTCGCAGTTATAAGGAGATTGAGATCTGGGTATACCTCATCATCCTTCAAGTGTGAATGAACTGACTGACATCCAGCAGGGAAAACAAATGGAGTCAGGAAAGGACATCGCATTGTGTCAGGTCAACTTCTGCAAGCGCTAACTGCACACATAAATCGTGAGGCCGCGCGGGAACAGGGCATGTCTCTCTCAATCACAGCACTAATTGACAGCGGCATGCTATCAGTGACACTGAGGAATAGCAAAGCTACCAAGTCACATCTGGCAGTACCAGAGTGTTATTAGAACTATATATCTGTACCATCCAATCTGTTCAGCAGCTCATACACCATGTTTTGGTGGCATTGGATTCACGATCCACTTCACTTCTACCCAGTGCTGTCCTGAGACAATTGGGAAGAAATTCATTTTGGTGAAATTCTTCCCAACAAAATCCCTATATTTTTTAGCATAGTGAATGGACTCTATACTCTAGAGTCATACAGCATGGAAACAGGGCCACCTGCCCAGCTTGCCCACACTGGCCAAGCTGGGCCAATTAACACTGGTCCCACCTGCCTGCATTTGGCCAATATGTCTCTAATCTTGTCCTATCCATGTACCTGCCTAAATGTTTCTTAAACTTTGCGCAAAGTACCTGCCTCAACTAACCTCCTCCAGCAGCTCGTTCCATACACCGACCACTCATTGTGTGAAAAGGTTACCACTTCAGGTCCTATTAAATTTTTCTCCCATCTTAAACTTATGTCCTCTGGTTCTTGATTCCTCTACTCCGGTCAAGAGCCTGTCGTCTACCAGATCTATGCCTCTCATAATCTTATATACCTCTACAAGATCACTCCTCATCCCCCTGTGCTCCAAGGAATAGAGTCCCAGCTGACCAACCTCTCCCTGTAGTTTATTGGTTCTATTAATAATTTATCAGATTCCTTCCCAAATTCTCCCACTACCTAAGACTCCATGGACCTCTGATCAGAGAATTCGACAGATTCAGTGGAAGAAGAATATTTATCCTCATGATATCCAAAAAATAAAACAAAAAGTGCTCCAATTAATTGTCAGGTCAGGCAGCATCGGTAGGATGAGAAACAGCTAATATTTTAGGTATGACCATTCTTATGGAACCCAAATGAAGATCTTCCCTGCATCCAGCCAGCCAAGTCCCGTAAGAAGGTTATGTGTTTCAATCAGATATGTTTCTAAACTCAAGAGAAGGTATATTCATTCTGCTTAATCTGTTCTTGTGCAATAAACCTCCGTCAGGAATCAACCCAGTAAGTTCATAAGTTGCATGAACAGAATTAGGCCATTCGGCCCATTGAGTCTACTCCGCCATTCAATCATGGCTGGTTCTTTTTCTCGGAGCAGAATTGGGCCATTCGGTGCCTCAGGTCTACTCTGCCATTCAATCATGGCTGATCTATCCTTCCCTCTCAACCCCATTCTCCTGCCTTCTGCTCTAACCTTTGGCACCCATACTAATCAAGAACTTATGATATTGGTAAACCTCCATTGCATTATCTGTATCGTTTGATGTTGAGATTGGACCTGTTCAAAGTCACTCCACTCTTTGTGTGCAATCTGGGAAGGATTGGAGCAGAAATGCTGGTTTATATTATTGAGGAAGTGATGGCAGACTCCTCAGACGATATTAATGGCACTGTGCAAAGTCAACATGGGTTATGACAAGGATATGGTGTGAGACAATTCTGTTGTGGTTTTTACAATTTGTCGCTGACAGAATAGATAAGGACAAGCTAGTTTCCTGATATTTATGTCAGTACTGAACAGGCAAAGCCTGCAACTACCATTAACATTCTAGATGACGTTCAGCTTCACTGATCATTATCCATATCCTTGTTTTTATAATCTCTGGATAAACTGAGGTTATATTTTCTGATCCTTGAATGGAAGCAAATTCTGAAAATATTTGACAGGGCAAGAATATCTGTAGTGAGACAAATGTTTCAATTGTAAATAGAACTATGAGAAAAGTTAGAGATAAAATGAGTTTTATAATCCAGGGAAAGGGGAGGAAAAAACAAAGTGCACGGCATATTACATGGAGATTAAATGATAATGGAGATAACAATAGGGGCAGCATGATGTCACAGTGGTGGAGTTGCTGCCTTACAGCTCCAGGCACCCGGGTTTGATCCTGACTATGGGGGCTGTCTGTATGGAGTTTGTACGTTCTCCCCATGACTGCGTGGGTTTTCTCCGGGATCTCCGGTTTCTTCCCACACGCCAAAGGTGTGCAGGTTTGTAGGCTTATTGGTTTCAGTAAAATACTAAATTGTCCCCAGTGTGTAGGATAGTATTAGTGTACCGGTGGAGATCGCTGGTCGGCACGAACTCGGTGGGCTGAAGGGACTGTTTCTGCACTGTACATCTTAACTAAACTAAACAGTGAAAAAGAATGATAATGTGATTAGAATAACTTAAGTCTTGAAGGGGGTAGATGGAAAAATAGAATATTTACTTGAAATCTTGAATGAAAATATTAAATCTGAATAAAAAATGGAAACGGAAATTGTCTTTATTTGAATTGAAAAATAATTATAGTTTCTGATTAGACAAAGTTGACAGAGCATTTAGTCAGTCCCCTTGCGGTACAACTAAGTACAACTGTAGTTTGTTCTTAGTCTTACATAGTTTAGGTGCAATACATTACTTCAAACTTAAAACTGTAGAGATATGGTGTGGAAGCAGGCACTCCGGCCCACCGAGTCTTCACCGACCAGCGATCACTCCGTACACACACACTATTCTACACACTCGTGACAGTTTATAATTTACAGAAGCCAACTAACCGACAAACCTGTACGTCTATGGAGTGTGGGAGGAATCCGGACACCCAGAAAAATCCCACGCAGTCACAGGGAGAACGTAGAAATGTATGGATTTTGAATGTCTTTTTCCAATCTGCCTCCAAGATTAGTACTTGTACATTGGTTTACAAATTACATTGACCCAGGTATAAGATTTATTAAACCAAAACCTTAAACATTCAATGTCTTATTTCTTGCAATGGTACTTCCAGATCCTAGTCGAAGACAGAAATATCATTAATGGATTATTATTTAAATGAATACTGTGCCAACGAGGAAATTTAGCTGATTTAATATAGCTCTTTCAAGGAGTTTAGATGGGAAGATTTAAATAAAAAGTTAATATCAGAACAAAGGGCCCTAGGTTATGTGTGTGTAACATCTTTCACACACTCATGATGTCTGAAAGATCTTCACCATCAATAAATTACCCTGGAGATGTGGTCACTGTGGCCTGCATTTACCAAGCGAGCAGTTAGCATTCAGCATCTAACAGGTAGGCCTGTCCCAGTTTACTGTGGTCTACAATAGGTTCAGAATGTGCTGAATGATAACTGTCGATAGATCTTGTGCAGCACAGTGGCGCAGCGGTAGAGTCGCTGCCTTACAGCTCCAGAGACCCAGGTTCGATCCTGGGTGCTGTCTGTACGGAGGTTGTACATTCTCGCTGTGACCGCGTGAGTTTTCGACGGGTGCTCTGGTTTCCTCCCACACTCCAAAGATGTACATGTTTATAGGTCAGACACAAAATGCTGCAGTAACTCAGCGGAACAGGCAGCATCTCTGGACAGAAGGAATGGGTGACGTTTCGGGTCGAGACCCTTCTTCAGACTCGAAATGTCACCCATTCCTTCTCTCCTCTGATGCTGCCTGTTCCGCTGAGTTACTCCAACATTTTGTGTCTATCTTCTGTTTAAACCAGTATCCGCAGTTCCTTCCTACAAGTTTATAGGTTAATTGGCTTCTGTAAATTGTCCCTAGTGTGTAGGTTAGAAATAGTTTATGGGTTATTGCTGGTCGGCGCGGACTCTATGGGCCTGTTTCCACGCTGTAATTCTAAACTAAACTAAACTAAACTAAACTAAATTAAATTAAACTAAACTATTGTTCTGTGTAAGAAGGAACTGCAGATGCTGTTTTAAACCAAAGATAGAAACAAAAAGCTGGAGTAAAGGGCCTGTCCCACTTTCTCGACCCAATTCACGACCTCTGATGAGTTTGCCCTTGACTCATACTCGCAGCATGGTCGTCACGAGGTCGTAGGAGGTCGTAGGAGGTCGTAGGTAGGCCGTGATGCTAGTCGTAGGTACTCGTGGCATCAAGTAGTTCGGGGCGTTTTTCTAGCCTGATGAAAAATGTCCACAAGTAAAAAAGGTTGTGAATTAGGTTGTGAAAGTGGGACAGGCCCTTCACTCAGTGGGACAGGCAGCATCTCTGGGGAGGCAGAAAGGGTGATGTTTCGGGTTGAGACCCTTCTTCAGACATTTGCTCTCAGGGATTTAATCTCTGGACTGCATTCCCGCCCAGTCCACTGGTGGAGGCTTTCCCAAAACTGAAGAATCTTCCTCTGTGACACAGTGTCAGTCAAACCATATCTGGTTTAAAAACTTACCTCTCCTTGTATTTTATTCCTTAACTTTCAGGCAGCCAAGCCCGTCATAGAGTTGTACAGCACAGAAACAAGCGCTGCGGCCCAGTGTGCCCATGCTGAACAAGGGGCCCCATCTACACTGGTACTACCTGCCTGTGCTTGCCTCATATCCCTCTCCGGTGTCAGAGGTTATGAGGAGAAGGAAGGAGAATGTGGTTGAGAGGATAGATTATATGGGCATAATGGCCTAATTCTTCTCCTATCACTTATGAACATGAACTCTAAACCTTCCCTATCTGTGTATCTGTCCAAATCTCTTGCATGGTGGTGGAGGCCTCGAATGCATTGCCAGGTGTGGTGATGGAGGCAGATATGATAGTATGGATATGCAGGGAATGGAAGGATACTGATCACGTGCAGGCAGATGAGATTATGACTGTTATAGTCTCTGCCCCAACTACCTCCTCTGGTAGCTCATTACATATACCCACTACCCTCTGTGTGAAAAGTTGCCCCTCAGATTCCTATTACATCTTTCCCCTCTCACCTAAAAACTTATGTCCTCTGATTCATGATTCCACTACTCTGGAATAAAAGACTCTGTGAATCTAGCCTATCTCTCTCTCTTGATCAGTTACACCTCTATAAGATCACCTCCTCCATGAGCAGGCTAAATCTGTATAGCCTGCGGTCAGGGCATGTAGGAGGTATTGCCAGATTTACGCAAGTGAACGCAGGCAGTTTCACTATTATTGTTAAACAATATCCAAGATAATTGCCTTTGAAACTTTTTTGGGAACATCAGATTGATCAAGTTCAAGAAATCTATAAGCAGTAACTCGGTGAATAAGATGAATGTGAATCCTTTAAAGAGGCACATCAACTTTAGTTGTCCATGTAGTGAATAATGTCGTGGTATTGAGATATGCCTTTCATTATTGTGCAGAGGAGTACAAGTCTAGTTGTTTATTGTCAATAGCGTACTATTGACTGCTCACCTTGGTGTTTGCTTTGTGTAATGTTTTAGATTATATTAGAGCTACAGCATGGAAACAGGCTCTTCGGTCCACCAAGTCCGCACCGACCCAGCACATCCGATACGCACTAGGTACAATTTTTACATTTACATTTACATCAAGCCAATTAACCTACAAGCCTGTACGTCTTTGGAGTGTGGGAAGAAACCAAAAATCTGGGAGAAAACCCACGCAAGTTATGGGGAGAACGTACAAACTCCACACCGACAGCATGCGTAGTCAGGATCAAACCCGGGTCTCTGGCGCTGCGAGATAGTACTACGCCACCGTGCCACCCTAATATCTGTCATCTTTAGGTCTTTTCTACATTCCTTGGAGGATGTTGAACAGAATTGATACTGTTTGGAGGATCTGATCAATCAGTTGATGGTAATAAATCAAAAGCATTGCAAATTATTAGTTTGGAAAGCAAGACTTCATCACATCCAGTATGAAAAACGCTTCACTGAAATGATCTTCATGTCAACAGATTACTTTTTAAGATGATGCCCATTTTCAATAATTAAAATTTCGATCTTGGAGTCACTGATACCATTTATTTTGTCACAACAAAGTCAAAGCTTCCAGACTAGTTGTTTGTGTGATATTCAGTACAGTTAATTCTTCTATTTGTGGGATGTGAGAAGTGCAGGGAATGCTGAGATTTTACTCATTTTACGGATTTTACTACGTGAAGACCCCGTCCAGTACGCATGCGTGTCCATATCGTCTATCGCATTGCGTGACGACTGGCAGGGTGAAGTGATTCTCCTGCCAACTACAGACCTGAGGTAAGTTTTTTAAATACTTTCAGGTTAAATCTTCTTGCATGAACCTCTACTTAGAGGTCCTGCTTAAAGTCCGGGGCTAAGTCGGGACGGAGGGGAAACCCCAGTCTCGAACTTCAGGGAACCCCGGTCACGGGGAATCCCGCCCACGGACCTAGACGCTCGTAACCTCGGAATGCGGGTAGTGAGCGGCGGTAAATTCACCATTGAGCCGCTGGCAGCAAACCAACGGCTTCATATGGTGGAGAACCTGCTCGGGAGACCGCGGGATGCGGGGAGCGGACGGCGGGGATTCGCCTTCGAGCCGCTGGCGGTGGAGCCAACGGCTTCATATTGGTGCTCGGGAGGGCACCTGCATAGCCGCTCCGGAGACCACGGGGAGCGGACGGCGGCAGATTCACCTACATAGCCGCCCCGGAGACCGCGGGGAGCAGACGGCGGCGGATTCACCTTCGAGCCGCTGGCTGCGGAGCCAGAGGCTTCATATTGGTGCTGGGGAGGGCACCTGCATAGCCGCTCCGGAGACCGCGGGGAGCAGACGGCGGCAGATTCGCCTTCGAGCCGCTGGCTGCGGAGCCAGCGGCTTTATATTGGTGCAGGGGGCACCTGCATAGCCGCTTCCGGAGACCGCGGGAAACGGGGAGCGGACGGCGGTGGATTCACCTTCGAGCTGCTGGCAGTGGTGCCAGCGGCTTCATATTGGTGCCGGGGACACCGGGACAGCCGCTCCGGAGACCGTAGAATACGGGGAGCGACCAAGAACCCGCTCTGTTGACTGCGGGATGCGAGGAGCAGACGGCAGTAAGTATACCCCCCCCCCCCCCCCCTCCCCCCCAAGCAGGATACCCCCCCCCCCCCGACTTTGTAAATTGCGGCTATCCCTTTGATAGGGACCGCAGGGATATCCCGGCTGCAGTTACTGCGGGGATACCCAGATGGGGGGGGGGGGGGAAGAAAGCCCCAGCTGGAGAACACCATGGAGAAGCCCTGTTATAAGGGACTGCGGAGAAAAAGCTGGGGGGGAGAAATAACCCGCAATGGAGTGTTTCTACAAGGACCACAGAGGAACCCCACCTGTAACAAACCACGACCACGAGACCAGGCTCGGGAGGAGTGTTGCCCCGCAGCAGAAGGTTTTAAAAGGACATGCAGGTAAATTCCTTACTCGAAGGTCGTTGTGTGCTGTTTTGTGAGAATATGTTACAGGAATGGACGCCGGCGGAAGCAACTGTGATCGCATATCCCGCATGGAGCGGTTGATGGATCAGAAGCTCCTATGTGACATGCTCCGGTATATGGAGCCTAGTCACCAGGGGGTCCTTGGACGCCCATAGCAGCACCTTATTGAGGGCTGCATAATGCTACTCCCTCGACAGAGGGGTGTATTAGGAGTCACTTCTGGGCTGACTCTGAAGAAAGGGGTTTGGCTGAAGAAACCACAAGTGTGCAGGGGGTGCAGGAACAACACTACCAGCAGCAGGAGCTCGACAAGTGGTGTCGGGTTCAGGAAGGCCACATCATCACGCAAGACCTCACATCTTCGACGGCAGCACCCCTACGCACCCACCAGCAAACCAAGATGAACTGAAGGTGGTGAAAGCTTGAAGGCCGTACAACCAGGACAAAGGTCTTTTTTAGGCCACAGCCCAGAACGGACTTCGTTGGAAGATGCGCCGACCTCGTACGCGAGCTCCTCTACCTCCAGGAGCAGATGTAATCATGCACACATGTTTGAGGCAGCTCCTGGTCGGGTTGCATAAGTCCTCCCATTCGGATAAAGGTATGGAACCTCATCGATGATGTCTCCAGTCACGGATAAAAGTTGGTAATATTAAACGAGTTTGAATATTTACACTGGTTTGGGATAACACTAGATTAGTTTATACTGCACACAGGTATGGTTGGAGTTGCCTTTCAAGACAAGGCTCACAAGAATGGGATGTGGACTGATCATTGTCAACAGCCTCAAACCGCTTGTTTTTCTGAATAACTTCCATGTGATCATTTCCACTCACAGGGTTGAAGATATTTGAAATTTAACTGGATGAGGCAACGATTCACTCAGTAGCGTTACAATGGGCTAACTCCAGTTTCCAGATTATTTACCAAATCACTACTATCAGTGCTTCGACTGCACAGAGCTAACAAATAAGTAGCATGGCCAATCTGGATGATATTGAACATACTGTATTTTACTAAATTAGCCTTATGTGCCACATAGCTATATTTGAGGAATAGGTTCACACCCGTCCAGTTAAATTTAAATTAAGTTGATACCAACTGAATCTATTGATTGTTGGGATACAATCATCCATTTATTGGTCTGGGATCAGTTCTGAGATAAAAATTAGACCTCTGCTGTTTTTAGCTGAAACAATCAAAGTCACTATGATGGACAGCTTTGCTCCACTAAAACCTCTTATCCGTAAATTTTCAGTCATTTCCAAACTGATGCTATTGCCCAAAGATGGGTAATTTACTAATACCATCTCTAGTTACGGAGGCAGATGGGATTAGCATGAGTTATCAAGTGTTCAGTCATGGTATCAACTGCCAATGGACACCAGGTGCATTCTGGGCATTAAAGGGTGTGTGGATATGCATATGCGGCATGCACAAGTCCAAGGTGATACACTTTGGTGGTGGTATATGTTAATCACAAAGGTACAATCAAATCAAAATATCCGGTGATAGTTTTACCAAACCGCATTTAGCACTGGTGTATTATTATGCAAAATCAATGACAACACAGAATGAATGTGTGATCACAAAGTATTTAATGACAATGTGGATTGATAGAACACTAACTATTGAGTTGCTTGCATCCAGTTTCAATCAACAGTGAACGAGGCATAGAGTGGCGAAGGGTGCATTCTCGCTACACTAGGAAGGAATGTTCTTTTATGTCTTCCTCCATTTGGCCTCAATAGACGGGTTTTGCAAAATTCAGCAAGATTCCTGCTTCCGGGTTTTCATAGTGCCTGCCTGGGTTATACACCTATGGCTCCTGCTGAGGCGAAGAATGAACATAAAACCTTACATGGTTAATTCCGGATAAAAAGATGCTGGTTCAGTTGTGATGTTGAAACCATCCTCTGCATTATATAATCAATCATAGACTCACAGACTCTGAGAGATCGTTTCTGCGGCTTGGGTTGTCAAACCATGAGCGTTAGAGTGCTCACTACAGATTGCAGGGATAGCACCAAATAGCAGCAATCTGCATAGGAGATGGGAAGCATTGTTTATGCTTCCTTACGTTTAACTCGGCACGGATGACTGACACATTAAAATTCAGTTTTATGGGATTGTAACATTAAGTTACTATTCCATTACTGTGCCTTAAGTACTCCTAATCATTTGGCTGATGAGTACATAAATCACTCTGTCCGGTTCTCACCCTCTGATATCCAGAGAATTAAGGTACCGTCAGCTTAAAACCTCCCAGGTTTAGGGACGCAGAGATATGGGTTGTTAACATTGTACTACATCACTTCACCGATGGGCATCAGCAACATCCCAGCCCATGGTCATACTCACGTACTAGTGATTACGCCATGGCACTGAGTACAGCGCTATGGGTCCAGTCATTGCAACACTGGATAGGATGATCATATCTGCGGGCTATTATAACATGTTTGTTTATGATTAATCAAGCAGATTAGACAGGGACATAAGACCTAACTAGAGTTGCATACCCCATGGACCTTGGGTTGCGTGTGATCACACATTTACACCAGTATGTCAAGGTTCCTAAGAGCTTTATAGACTGACAGCAATATTATAAGTTACATAAAATCTTGTTAGAAGGTATCACTACGAACCTTCTCCAGATGGTTATATGGGTCTGGCATATACAGGAGTGTACATTGACATTGAGTCTCACTCCACCAGGACCGCTATATCTCAGCAGCGGGGATGGACCACATCCTTGCGGTTGCAGGATGGTCAAACTATTGATCTATCCAAATATACAGAATAAACCTATTGCCAGAACAGGAGAATTTGCCAACTCTATGTTAGGTATGGTTCATACTTCCTCCAGGTTGAGGGAGGTTACTATTGCCACTATTATTCATTAATAGCATCAACATGTCTATATCTATGTCATGTCTGATTGCATTCTCAATGCTCACTCATCATTGGCCTACTGATGCAGTGTATGACGCCTGGAGTTGGTTCCACGGCATGAAATCACAGAGCTTTAAAATCTTCACATGGTCACTCATGTGACTCCGAAGTAAAATGGTAAGATTAAACGAGAACTTACCAGTTTGAAGTTTGATCTTTATTTTATGAGGAGTACGTTGAGGGTTTACGTGCCCTCCGCTCCCAGCCCTCTATCATAAAGTTCAACTGGTATTATGGTTCTCTTATCTTACTATGTTCATTTCAACAACTGTTGTCTGTGATTTCACATCGCTGCTTTGAAGTTTGACACGCATGCGTACTGGACGGGGTCTTCACGTAATCCCTCAACGTTACTCCTCACAAAATAAAGATCAAACTTCAAACTGGTAAGTTCTCGTTTAATCTTACTATTTATTGTCCTTAAATTACATAGAATTGTTGAGCATAGGAACAGGCCCTTCAGCCCACAATGTCTGTGCTGAACATGCTGCCATGTTAAACTGATCTCATCTGCCTGCATGTGATCCATATCCCTCTATTCCCTGCACATCTATGTGTCTATCTAGAAGCCTCTTAAACGTCACTATCATATCTACCTCCAACACCGCACCTGGCAATGCGCCCCGCCACTCTCTAAAATCATGCCTCACACATCTCCTTTAAACTTTCATAGAAACATGGAACGGCAGATGCTAGTTAATACACAGAGGGACACTGGAGTAACTCAGCAAGTCAAGCAACATCTCTGGAGAACATGGATAGGTGACGTTTCGTGTTGAGACGTCTGAAGAAGGTTCTCGACCCGAAATGTCACCTGTTCATATTCTCCATAGATGCTGCTTGACTTGCTATTACTCCAACACTTGGTGTCCTTTAAACCTTCCCCCTTTCACCTTAAACCTATGCCCTCTAGTCATTGACATTTACACCCTGGGAAACGGTTCTGACTGTCTGTGCAATCTGTGCGTCTCTTCATTTTATAAACCTATCTCGTTTCCACTCATCCTGCGACATTCCAGAAAAAAACAATCTACCCTCTAATCCAAGTAGAATCCCTCTATGAGTAAACCAGTTGTGAATCCAAACGATAGTCACTGTGGATCACACGCCTGTGAGTTTGCTGATGACACCAACATTGGAGAAATTGCAAACAGTAATGGGCCTGTCCCACTTAGGTGATTTTTTTTGGGCGACTACAGGCGACTGCCGCAAAAGTTTTAACATGTTGAAAATTTTTCGGCGACAATGGCGGCAAATTTTGCAGTCGTAGGTTGTCATAGGTTGACGTAGGTGCTGTCGTAGGTTGTCACCAGGTGTAGTACATGAATTCCATTAAAACTAGTCCCTGCCAGTCACCTAAAGCGTCGCCTAAGTGGGATAGGCCCATAAGGAAGACGATCAGCAGCAGAAATGGGCAGATTGAGGTTGAATGTAAGGGGAGAGCATACAGTTAACGGCAAGATCCTGAACAGCATTGATGTGGAGAAGGATCTGGGAGTTCAAGTTCATAGGTCACTGAAGGTGATTGTTCAAGTAGATATAATGGTAAAGAAGAAGGGAATCAAAGGATATGGGGAGAAAGCAGGAACGGGGCACTGATTCTGGATCATCAGTCGTGATTATATTGAACGGTGGTGCTGGCTCGAAGGGCAAATGGCCTCCTCCTGCACCACTTTCTATGTTTCAATGTATGGTATGCTTGCCTTCATTGTTAAGGGCATTGAGAATAAGAGTCAGGAAGTCATGATGCAGCTCTATAGGACTTTAGTCAGACCGCATTTGGAATATTGCGTGCAGTTCTGGTCGCCCATGACAGGAAAATGTGGCTTTGGGTGCTGGATGCTGTCTAGATTAAAGGGTTTTAGCTACAGGAGGAGGTTGGATAAACTTGGTTTGTTTTCTCTGGGATGTTCTCCACAGCCAACAATGAATCATTGTAGGCTTCACCTTTCGTTGATCATCGTTGCTGACTTTGTTTTGTCCTTTTGCATACCTTTCATCCATTTGTTCTCCACATTTTCGTATCTCTCATTTCCCTCTCCCCTGACTCTCAGTCTGAAGAAGGGTCTCTACCCGAAATATCACCTATTCCTTTTCTCTGGAGATGTTACCTGACCCGCTGAGCTCCTCCAACATTTTGTGTCTGTACTTTTCTACAGTATGTTCGATATATATTTTTGTCTCCTTTTCACCTTTAGCCACTCTCCTTTTCACCTTTACTCCACTCATCTGCTCATCAAACCTCCCTATCACTTGCGTCGGAGGGAACTGCAGATTCTGGTTTAATCTGGAGATGGACACAAAAAGTAAAACAGCGGGATGGGCAGCATCTCCGGAGAAAAGGAAAAGGTGACCTTTCGGGTCATAGAAACATAGAAACATAGAAAACAGGTGCAGGAGTAGGCCATTCGGCCCTTCAAGCCAGCACCGCCATTCAATATGATCATTCAATATGATCATTGCTGATGGTGCTAAACTACTTCCCCGTTCCTGCTTTCTCCTCATATCTCTTGATTCCGTTAGCCCTAAGAGCTCCATCTTTCTTAAAAACATCCAGTGAATTGGCCTCCACTGTCTTCTGATGTAGAGAATTCCACAGATTCACAACTCTATGGGTGAAAAAAGTTTTTCCTCATCTCAGTCCAAAATGGCCTACCCCTTATTCTTAAACTGTAACCCCTCGTTCTGGACTCCTCTAACATCCGGGAACATTTTTCCTGCATCTAGCCTGTCTGATCCCTTAAGGATTGTATATGTTTCTATAAGTTACCCTCTCATCCTTCTAAATTCCAGTGAATATATGCCCGGTCGATCCTTTCTTTCATCATGTGTCAGTCCCGCCATCCCGCGAATTAACCTGGTGAATTTACGCTGCACTCTCTCAATAGCAATAATGTCCTTCCTCAAATTAAGAGACCAAAACTGCACACAATAGTCCAGGTGTTGTTTCACCAGGGCCCTGTACAACTGCAGTAGGACCTCCTTGCTCCTGTACTCAAATCCTTTCGCTATAATGGCCAACATGCCATTAGCTTTCTTCACTGCCTGCTGCTCGTGCATGCTTACTTTCAATGACTGATGTACAAGCACACGCAGGTCTCGTTGCACCTCCCCTTTTCCTAATCTTACACCATTCAGATAATAATCTGACTTCTTGTTATTGCTACAAAAGTGGATAATCTCACATTTATCCAGATTATACTGCATCTGCCATGCATCTGCCCACTCACCCAACCTATCCAAGTATCCCTGCAGCCTCATAGCATCATCCTCGCAGTTCACATTACCACCCAACTTTGTGTCATCTGCAAACTTGGAGATGTTACATTTAATTCCTTCATCTAAATCATTAATGGTCGAGACCCTTCTTCAGACTGAGTCAGGGGAGGGAAATGAGAGATATGAGTGTCTCGACCTGAAACGTCACCCACTCCTTCTCTCCAGAGATGCTAATTGTCACGTTGAGTTACTCCATTGCTCTGTGTCTATCTCCCTATCCCTTGCCGAGCTTTGTCCTGCTCCCACCTCATCTCCAGATTTATCACCCCTCATGGCCACCCAATACAGTCAGCCTTAAAGTTCTGACCAAAAACATCACCTATCTATGTCTGCCAGTGCTGACTGACCCATTGTGTTACTCCAGCATCTTGTGCTTTACTCTGGTTTATATTCCCTTTCTTAATAATTCTGCACTTAGAACCTTGGTAGCATTTTGGGGAACTTCCATTACATTATTCCAAAAGCCACTTCTTCGTCTGTAGTTTATTGTCACGTGTACCGAGGTACAGTGAAAAACTTTTGTTGCGTGCTAACCAGTCAGCGTAAAGACTATGATGTAGAAGTGGTGGAGGCAGGTTCGTTGGTATCATTTAAAAATAAATTGGATAGGCATATGGATGAGAAGGGAATGGAGGGTTATGGTATGAGTGCAGGCAGGTGGGACTAAGGGAAAAAAGTTGTTCGGCACGGACTTGTAGGGCCGAAATGGCCTGTTTCCGTGCTGTAATTGTTATATGGTTGTTATATGGTTATCATTCAGATTCTGGTTATATTTATTTTCAATTATCAAATGCAAGAGTTCGCTACGGCCAATACAATTCCATTTCATTTCAAAATAACTTTACAATTCCCCTTGAAAGGTTCATCCTTGCTGCATGTGAATGATAATAATGAAATTCAATTCACGTAGCTGACAATCACAGACAATAAATGTTTCAATCAGAGGCTGAGCCACCTCCTGTGAGTAAAATTATTTTAAATTACTGGCAGTGACATTTAAAAAAAACGATTTTATCATACAAAATTGGGGCAGCGCTGTGACACCGCAGGTCGCACTGCTGCCTCATATTGCCAGGCCTTCAGTGTTATTTAGCTTAGTTACGTTTAGAGATACAGCGCGGAAACAGGCCTTTCGGCCCACCAAGTCCATGCTGACCAGTGATCCCCTACACTATCCTACACACTAAGAACAATTTACAATCTTTACCAAACCCAATTAACCTACAAACCTGCACGTCTTTGGAGTGTGGGAGGAAACCAGAGCACCCGGAGAAAACCCACGCAGGCCACGGGGTGAATGTGCAAACTCCGTACAGACAACACCCGTAGTCAGGATTGAACCCGGGTCTCTGAATTGAATTGAATTGGAATTGAAGCTGGCGCTTGTGAGGTAACAACTCTACCGCAGCTCCACCATGCTGCCCCCATCTGTTATCTATGTGGAGCTGTCTCCATGTGTCCTCTCGGAGGGCTTTGTTCTGACACTCCTGCTTCTCCCCACATTGCAGTCATGATTACTGCAATTTATCCTTGGTGTAATTGGTGAAAAATAGTCAATGCAATGTTATTTTGTTAAATCAAAAGCTTTTAAAATGTGCCCTTTTGTGGCTTTGTTCCCCAAAACAGTTTAATTTTAAAAGGCCCCTCCAACATCGGCAAACTCCCAGATGATGCTGACTTTTGCGCGAATGCAAAAAGTTGTGAAACTTCAATTTGCATTTGTTATAACTTGCACGAATAACTCCAAGATCTTTTGTATTTTTTTTAATCAATTAACAGTTAAATTGCTCTGAAAATCCAACTCATTCAAATGAAAACTCTAATCCAGGGAAATCTCTCTTAGTTTAGTTTAGTTTAGTTTGGAGATTGTGAATATTGTGTTCAGTTCTGGGCCCCATATTATAGGAAAGATATTGTCAAGCTTGAAAGGGTTGAGATAGGATTTACGAGAATGTTGCCAGGACTCGAGGGTGTGAGCTATTGGGAGAGGTTGAGTAGGCTGGGTCTCTAGTCCATGGAGCGCAGGAGGATAAGGGGAGAACTTATAGAGGTGTACAAAATCATGAGAGGAATAGATCGTGTAGATGCGCAGAGTTTCTTGCTCAGAGTAAGGGAATTGAGGACCAGAGGACATTGGTTCAAGGTGAAGGGGAAAAGATTTAAAAGGAATCTAAGGGGTAAGGTTTTCACACAAAGGGTGGTGGGTGTGTGGAACAAGCTGCCAGAGGAGGTGGTTGAGGCAGAGACTATCCCATCGTTTAAGAAACAGTTAGACAGGTGAATGGATAAGACAGGTTTGGAGAGATGTGGGCCAAGCGCAGACAAGTTGGACTAGTGTAGCTGGGACATTGTTGGCTGGTGTGGGCAAGTTGAGCCGAAGGGCCTGTTTCTCACTGTATCACTCTATGACTATGACTCTATACAGCACGGAAACAGGCCTCTCAGCCCACTGAGTCTGTGCTAATAAGCGATCCCCGCACGCTAATACTATCCTACACACACGAGGGACATTTATACATTTATGCCAAGCCAATTAGCCTACAAACCTGTACATCTTTGGAGTGTGGGATAAAACCAAAGTTTCCAGGACAAACCCCATACAGGTCACGGGGAGAACTTACAGACTCCATACAGACAGCACCCATAGTCAGGATCGAATCCGAGTCTCTGGCGCTGTAAGGCAGCAACTCTTCCGCTGCGCCACTGCAACGTCGTGCACACATCCAATCTCCTCCTGTCTCATAACTATTTGTCACACGATCTATTCATTTTTGATTTAGATCAGCAGTTTAATGTACAGGAGAAGGCCCTGGAGATTTGTGGCTTAACTGGTTCAGTTTGAGTCAGGGATGGATAGATAGCAGAGCCACAGATGTCTGATGATCTGTATCTGAAAATTCTATGATGTGTTCTCAAAGACAATATGATGGAAGCCAGTGTAAGTATTAATAAACAGCAGAACTTGGAGCTACAGTATTCCTGTTTGCAATATTTTGCCGTCTAGATAGGAACTAAAGATAGATTGAAATGACTTTAAACTTTGAAAGAACAGTAGTGAAAATGTCAACGCATTTAATGTAACTGGCAGAATCTCACAGCAAGACAGAGATCACAGTAGCAAGGGGAACCTGTGATTGATAGTTGGCACCTTTGCTCTCTTTGACATGACTGAAATAGCTCTTCAACACAATTAAGGTCATTGTCAGCATTGTGTTTGTTCTTTCATAGAGTGCAAACATACGCCTACTCTGTATGTCAAGATGTCACATCTATTAAGTGATCTAAAGAAGTAAAGACACTAAATCAACTCCAGTGGACAGAGGATATTATTTTTCAACTCACAGAGCTGATCTTCATTGCAGTCTAAGAACAACCTTACATTTTTTAAAGTAATTTTATAATCTATGGGCCTGTCCCACTTAGGCTATTTTTTAGGCGACAACAGGCATCTAGACGTCGCGACATGGTCACTGGGGTGTTGCTTGTATGGGCGTGAGTAGTTGCCTCAGTCGACCAAAGCGTCTTTCTGGTCGCCGCTGGATTTTCAACATGTTCAAAAATGTTTGCCAACAGTTGGTGACAGTGGGTTGATGCCAATGAACGTAGCTTGACTTCTCCTGATATAGGTGATGTCATAGGTTGTCGCCAGGTGACATAGGTTGTCGCCGGTGCTGACTTTGGTGAATTCCATTGGCGACTACCTACGTCAACCTATGTCAACCGGCGACAGGTACCGGCGACTGAATTGTCTTCAGTTGTCGCCGACAGGGTCATTGCTTGTTGTAGCTTGTCGCGGGTGGACGTAGGTTGACTTCAGTTGTCGTAGGTTGTCGCCTGTGTGATCGTAGGATGTCGTAGGTGTGGTCGTAGGTGGACGTCCTAATGGGTCACCGGTTGTCGGTAGCTTGCCGTAGCATGACATCGACTTCTGTTGTAGCTTGTCGTAGACCTGCCTCGGCGACCTGCTACGATTCTATAAAATCACCTAAGTGGGACAGGCCCTTGAGGATTTGGATTCTACTTTAGAGATACAGTGCAGGAACAGGTCCTTCAGCCCACTGAAGTATGGGGTGATCATGCTGACCACGATCACCCCATACACTAACACTATTAGGGACTATAGGGACAATTTACAATTTTACCGAAGCCAATTAACCTACAAATTTACACGTCTTTGGAATGTGGGAGGAAACCAGAGCATCTGGGGAAAACCCATACGGTCACACGAAAATAGAAACATAGAAACATAGAAAATAGGTGCAGGAGGAGGCCAATCGGCCCTTTGAGCCGGCACCGCCATTCATTGTGATCATGGCTGATCGTCCCCAATCAATAACCCGTGCCTGCCTTCTCCCCATATCCCTTGATTCCACTAGCCCATAGAGCTCTATCACACTCTCTCTTAAATACATCCAGTGATTTGGCCTCCACTGCCCTCTGTGGCAGGGAATTCCACAAATTCACAACTCTCTGGGTGAAAAAGTTTTTTCTCACCTCAGTCTTAAATGGCCTCCCCTTTATTCTAAAACTGTGGCGTTCAAATTCCGTATAGACAACACCCATGAAACTCGGGTCTCTGGCGGTGAAAGGCAGCAAATCTACAGATGGAGATCCAATCCAACTTTATTTGTTAAGCACTTTAAAACAACCAATGTTTGAATTTCCTTTTCTAATTCTTTAATTTTTAACTATGTTTCCTAATTTCTTGTTTCTACCTGAATAATGGACGTTTAGCTCTGCTCTCTGACCTGTGTATTGTATTTGAAGGATGTGGAGTTTCAGCACATACATCTTCATTTGACATTCCAAAGATTCTATGTAATCTGACCAGCATTTCCATATTGGATGTTTATTATTCGTAATGCCTTTAAAACACATTACTTTTCCATAACACCTTTAACGAGATATAAAGGGCTTCTCCCACCTTACGAGGTAATTCACCAGTTCTCCCAAGTTTCCCCTGATTCAAACTCGGAGAATAAAGGTAACAGCCGCTGGTAGGTACTCGGGGCTCTCATGGTCATTTTTTAACATGTTGAAAAAACTTCACGAGCATACCGTGTTTCCCGAGTACCTGCTGTTAGCGTTACGAGCCACTAAGAGACGTCCCGAGCTCCGACGTACCCACTACGTACATTCTACGTACTTACCAAGAGTTTTATTTTTTTTTTAACTCTGGAGAGCTCTTGGGTAAACTCGTATCGTGGGACAGGCATCTAACTCACCAACTCTCTGACACCTGTCATCAAGATTTATTTGCGAGGTGTCACACGACCTACCTCCTGACAAACTTTATTCCAATTTGGATTATTTTCAGGCCGTTGCCTATAATCTGTTGATGTGCATCGTTAAACTCATCACAACACGGGATGAAAGTGCTGTGGTCAATCATAAGGTCATAACTGATTGGAGCAGAATTAGGCCATTTGGCCAATCAAGTCTACTCCGCCATTCAATCATGGCTGATCTATCTCTCCCTCTCAAACCCCATTCTCCTACCTTCTCCCCATAATTCCTGACACTTCTACTAATCAATAATCTATTTATCTCTGCCTTAAAAATATCCATTAACCCCACAGCCTTCTGTGGCAAAGAATTCCACAGATTCATCACCCTCTGGCTAAATAAATTCCTCCCCATCTCCTTCCTAAAAGAATGTCCTTTAATTGTGAGGTTATGGTCTCCCACCAGTAGAAACATCCTCTCCACATCCACTCTATCTATGCCTTTCATTATTCTGTAAGTTTCAATGAGGTCCCCCCTCAACCTTCTATACTCCAGTGAGTAGGGGCCCAGTGCTGTCAAGCGCTCACCATATGTTAACCCACTCATTCCTGGAATCATTCTCGTAAACTCCTCAGGATCCTCTCCAGAGCCAGCCACATCTTTCCTCAGATATGAGGCCAAAATTGCTTACAATACTCCAAATATGACCTGACCAGTGCCTTAATGTGCTTCAGCAATACAACCCTGTTTTTGTATTCAAGCCCTCTTGAAAAAAAAGCTAGCGTTGTGTTTGCCTTCTTTACTACTGTTACGACTCCCGAATGCAAGTACTTCAGAGCCACGTAACACAAGTCAAAAACCAGGTTCAGGTTCAAAAAACAGTTTTAATTATTATTTGGAACACAAAACTCAAACCTGATTTAAACAACCCAGTCAGGGATATGGATAAACCGACAAACAATTTAACAATGCTCCAGCCAGCCACGCCATGGGCCGTCGAACCGGAGATTCCAAAACCTGCCCAAAGAGATACAACCCTGAAACCAAAATACACGAAAACTCTAAGGTCAGCCCTTATCCGTCCCAATTCAATATATGTTAACAAGGAATGGTGAAAATACACAAAGTTCTATGCCATGTGGTCAGGCTTCCTCAGCCCCCACCAACAGTCTGCTCATCAGTCAGAGTCTACGACGAAGAGAAGAGAATCCTGGGAAGCTCTCGTATTTATACTTCAGATGAGTCACCCGTCACCTGACGCAGCTGGGCCAATCGGGTACAGGAGCCTTTAACCCCTCGATTCCAGACTCACAGCCACGAGGCCTGTACTTGGGATAGAAACAGAGAAGTAAGTACATAGCATTCACCAGGGGGGGGGAAAGTGCCTAACACCCCCACCCAAAGATACTGAATAAGTTTCTGAAAATGAACTAAAAAAAACACCACCAAATTTCAGCAACTATTCAGTAACACAGACATCACTGGCGTGACAATGCATCAGCCAATACATCATCCTTGCCACGGATATGCCAGTCAAATGAGACAACCACAAGGGAAGCGTCTCCAAAGCCTCAGAGTTACTCAGCTTTCCCTGCGTTACTGCCACAGACAACCGTGCCTCCCCCACATCACCACCCGTGTCAGGGGGCAGCACCACTGCAGCCAAAACATGCTTAGAAGGACTTAGCTCCGACCCATCAACCTCCACAGGCTCCTTCCTGTCGAACCAGTCCTTCATCCTAGACTGAGCAGAGGCAAGATTACCCATTGCCAGTTCGCATGCCCTCCTCAGTCTAGAGCGAAAAGTACAGACGTGGTCTAAAATACTACGTTTTGTATCCTCCTGCAACCATTTCTCCTTCAGGACCCTCAACGGACCACGTACAGTATGCGCGAACACCAGGTCAGCAGGACTGAACCCTAAAGACTCCTGCACGACCTCACGCACCGCAAAGATAACTAGATGAACCCCCTCATCCCAGTCTTTTTCAAACTCCAGGCAGTAAGTCCTCAACATAGATTTCAAAGTCTGGTGAAACCTCTCGAGAGCTCCCTGGCTCTCAGGATGATACGCACTGGAGTAACAATGCTTAATATCTAACAACTTCATTACCTGACTAAAAACCTTCGACATGAAGTTGGTACCTTGGTCACTTTGCACAACCTTGGGCAAACCGAACAACGAAAAAAACTTAGTGAGAGACTTAACAATTGCAGGGGCAGTAATTCTACGCAAAGGGACCACCTCCGGAAAGCGGGTAGTCGCACACATAATTGTTAATAAAAACTTGTTGCCCATCCTTGTCCGAGGTAGAGGGCCCACACAATCAACTAGAATCCGCTCAAACGGCTCACCGACCACAGGGATTGGATATAAAGGCGCAGGAACAATCGATTGGTTCGGCTTTCCTGCCACCTGGCAAATGTGACAACACCTGCAGTGCTGTTTCACGTCCTTTTTCAACCCTGGCCAAAAAAAATTCCGTAAGATGCGGTCATACGTCTTATTGACCCCCAAATGTCCACCCAGGGGACCATCATGAGCCAAACAGAGTATCTCGTCCCTATACCGACGAGGCATCACAATTTGATCAACCACGCTCCAATCATCATGCCCAGATATATCCAAGGGAGACCACTTTCGCATCAGTAAGCCATCCCTTAGAAAATACCCCTTTGCTGTGGAATCCATATCCCCCTCAGGCACTGCGCAGTCGCACAGATCAGATAAACCTGGATCACTCTTTTGCTCCTCAACCAGCCGGTCACGTGACAGTGACACCGGCACATTTCCAGACACTATCCCATCTTGAGATGGAGAAACACCCTTCACAACACAGGATCTATCATCCTGATCCCCAAAAATGCTCTCACTCAGGACCACCACATCCTCAAACTTCGCCTGGCTCTTAGCCATAGCCCTCGTGACAGCACAAGCTGCGAAGACCTTTGGATGCTGCATAGCCAATCTATCAGGACTCTGCACCATCGGAACAGCCGTCACTTCAGGAGTGACTAAAACTCTACCTCCTGCCAAGTAATTCCCCAAAATCACAGAAACTCCCCCAACGGGAAAACACGGCCGTAACCCAACAGTTACCCGGCCTGAAACCAACTCGGACTCGAGACGCACGGTATGCAAAGGCACTACCATGTCATCCATCCCGAATCCTACCACTGGGACACTTGACCCAACCGATGATTCCCCAGAAAACGGCAGTACACCATCCAATATAAAGGACTGAGTAGCACCAGTATCACGCAAGATGGATACTGGAACTCTATCACCCCCATCCTCTAGAGAAACAAAACCATTCATGATGAACGCAGAATAATTCCTACACTCATCAGACTCAGGCACCTCAGGTACGACAGGTGCCTTCTGTGCACCCACCAAAGCCACAGGCTTTGCATTTTTCTGCTTCAGAACGGGACACGACTTTAACATGTGCCCTCTCCTTCTACAATAGTAGCACACAGGACCTTCATTAGTCCTCACATTTCCATCAACCTTATCAGCTCGGACCTCCCCCTGTATCAACGTGCTGCCACTTGCAGGCACAGAAACAGCTTTGACACTGCCACCGGCGACACCACCACGATCAACCGGCCGTGCACCAAAACTATAGGATTGCCCAACAAAATCAGATTTATGAGTCAATACATACTCATCTGCCAACACCGCAGCCTTAGACACCTCATTCACCTTCTGCTCATTAAGGTAAGTAGTAACCCTCTCAGGGAGACAGTTCTTAAAGTCTTCCATAATTATCAAGGCCCGCAGTAGCTCAAAATCCTTCACTCCTTGAGAAGCGCACCACCTGTCAAAAAGTGCCTCCTTCTCCCTAGCAAACTCCACATAAGTCTGACTATCAAACTTCCTAAAGCGCCGGAACTTCTGCCGGTACGCCTCTGGAACTAATTCATAAGCCCTTAATACTGTAGACTTCACACACTCATAGTCCAGACTGCTTTCAACAGATAAAGACGAGTACACCTCCCGTGCTTTACCCACAAGGACACACTGCAATAGCAAGGTCCACACGTCCCTAGGCCACTTCAAGGACAAAGCCACCCATTCAAACACTGTGAAATACTTGTCCACATCCTCCTCACGAAACGGGGGAACCAGGCGGATGTTCTTGCTCATATCAAACTCCCGCTCCCTAGAAGAAACCAGGGAATTATCTATTTCTTTTTCCCGCAGCTGAAATTCAGCCCTTTTGGTTTCCTCCTCAAGCTCAAGCCGTTTCATTTCAAGAACATGCATGAGCTCTTTCTCTTTTAACAAAGAGGCAATTCTCTGTGACTCAAGCTCCATCTCCTTCAGTTTTATGACGGCCTCCATGTTCTGACCAGGCTGAACAGAAGGTGGGGGACTGTCTGTACCACCAGGCAAAACCCCAGCCTCCACCAACGCAGCCCACAACTCCGATTTAATGGAGTGTTTCTTTGAATGCTTGTCAATAGTCACGGCATAGTTCTCAGCCAGCAAAATCAAATGCTCCTTCGTACATCTATCAAACAACTCCCGACTAGGAGCCTCAACAAATTCTTTCACCTTAAATTCCATTTTCTAATGTAGCCCCAAACCACCAGCTAAAACCTGGGCACTAATGCTACCACAAACAGGGAAGAAAAAATTCCTTCACAACACACAGACTTCCTCAGTCCAGAAGCCTACCAAAAAACAACCCCCTAAAAACGTCTAGGGTCCTCAAAACTTAGGACGAGCCCCCATTTTGTTACGACTCCCGAATGCAAGTACTTCAGAGCCACGTAACACAAGTCAAAAACCAGGTTCAGGTTCAAAAAACAGTTTTAATTATTATTTGGAACACAAAACTCAAACCTGATTTAAACAACCCAGTCAGGGATATGGATAAACCGACAAACAATTTAACAATGCTCCAGCCAGCCACGCCATGGGCCGTCGAACCGGAGATTCCAAAACCTGCCCAAAGAGATACAACCCTGAAACCAAAATACACGAAAACTCTAAGGTCAGCCCTTATCCATCCCAATTCAATATATGTTAACAAGGAATGGTGAAAATACACAAAGTTCTATGCCATGTGGTCAGGCTTCCTCAGCCCCCACCAACAGTCTGCTCATCAGTCAGAGTCTACGACGAAGAGAAGAGAATCCTGGGAAGCTCTCGTATTTATACTTCAGATGAGTCACCCGTCACCTGACGCAGCTGGGCCAATCGGGTACAGGAGCCTTTAACCCCTCGATTCCAGACTCACAGCCACGAGGCCTGTACTTGGGAGAGAAACAGAGAGGTAAGTACATAGCATTCACCAGGGGGGGGAAAGTGCCTAACAACTACCAATGACAATGACAAAGTTCTGAAATATGATTGTAGAAGAACCCTTGATTGGAAGTGCCGCAAGACCAGAGAGTTCATTGTACATCAATGTGTGTTAACTTCAATATTTAGCAGATCTTGTATTTCTCCAGCATCACCTTTTTAATATTTTCCAACTCATCTTTGCATTAAAGAGTCAAGAGTGTTTTATTGTCATATGTCCTGAAACAGAACAATTCCATTGTTACTCGCGGCAGCACAACAGATATGTAAACATAGTACTCTGTAAAACCTATAACCACCCAACAAAAGAAGTTCGGTATGATATTAAAAAAAGAAACAGACCATAGCAATGCAAAATCAAAAATATTGTCCCCAAGTCTATGTGGTTCAGAGAGCTTGTTTGGAGATTGTAGTGTTTAATAGCCTGATGGCTGCAGGGAATAAGCTGCTCCTGAACCTTGACATTACAGTTTTCAGGCTCCTGCTCCTTCTTGCCGATGGCAGGGGTGAAATGAGAGCGTGGCCAAGGGTGGTGTGCGTCTGATGATGCTGGCTGCCTTTTTGTCTTTGAAGGGACCTTCTTCAGGCTCGACCCGAAATGTCACCCATTCCTTCTCTCCAGAGATCCTGCCTGTCCCGCTGAGTTACACCAGCTTTTTGTGTTAAGCCCCTGAGATACCTGCAATCCACTAAATCGGAATGTAATATCTGCATCACCTTTCCTTTCCCTTTGGCTGCCAAGTGCCTAATCTCTGGTGTTCTCGGCAAAATTAGTTTAGTTTAATATTGTCATGTGTGCCTAGGTCCCTTGAAAAGCTTGTTTGTTGCGTGCTATCCAGTCAGCGAAAAGACTGTACATGATTACAATTAAGCCGTCCACATGTAGGAAAGGTAATAACATTTAGTGCAAAATAAAGTCTACTAGAGTCCGATAAAAGATAGTCCAAGGGTCTCCAATGAGGTAGATGGTAGGATCAGGACTGCTCTCTAGCAGGTGAGAGAATGGTTCAGTTCAGTTTCCCGATAACAGCTGGGATGAAACTGTCCCTGAATCAGGAGGAATGTGGTTTCAAACTTCTGTATCTCTTGCCTGATGGGAGAGGGGAGACAAGGGTGTGGCCAGGCTGAGGCTGGTCCTTGATTATGCTGCTGGCCTTGCCGAGGCAGCATGAAGTGTAGATGGAGTCAATAGACAAAATCTGTCCCTTAAAATCTTTTATGTGTAGAAAAAAACTGCAGATGCTCGTTTAAATCGAAGGTAGACACAAAAATCTCTTTCTTGGATAAAGTTTAGGGTCATCCATTCTTATCCGTCTTGGTTTGCTAAGCAGTGTTTAGTTTAGTTTTAAGATACAATGCAGAAACAGGCCCTTCGGCTCACCGAGTCCATGTCAATCAGTGATCCCTGCACACTAACACTGTCCTGCACTCCAGGGACAATTTACAATTATGCCAAGCCAATTAGCCTCCAAACCTGTACATTGTGTGGTTCTTGTCCTGCTGGACTTATCTGCCGCCTTTGATACAGTGGACCATAATATCTTATTATCTCGGCTACAGCAGTTAGTGGGCATCTGCGGCAGTGCCCTGGGATGGTTCAGGTCCTATCTGGCAGACAGAACCATGTGTGTTAGCCTTGCTGGTTTTGAATCCTCTTCCGCTCCCCTGTCATATGGGGTTCCACAGGGTTCGATTCTGGGGCCCCTGCTTTTCTCACTATACATACTTCCTCTGGGTTCCATCCTTAGAAAGCATGGCATCTCTTTCCATTGTTATGCAGATGATACCCAACTTTATTTGCCGCTGAGGAAGGAAGACGCCTTTTCTGTAAAATCACTTCTGTCTTGTCTTGAGGACATTAAGTCCTGGATGGCCCTAAACTTTCTAGGATTTAATGAAAAGAAGACAGAGGTGATTTTATTTGATCCCAATGGCTGCCGTGAACCTCCATTTGTTGATTTAGGTCCATTGTCACGGTATGTGAAGCCGACAGTTTTGAACCTGGGGTTTAGGATGGACAGTGACTTTAAGTTAGATCACCAAATAGGCGCGGTGGTTAAGTCCAGCTTCTTTCACTTAAGGAAGCTGACAAAGGTGAAGCCCATTCTCGAGCGGCAGCATTTTGAGACAGTAATCCATGCCTTTATTACATCTAGGCTGGATTACTGTAACGCACTCTATTTTGGAGTTGCTCGTTCTTCACTGGCTCGTCTCCAGTTGGTTCAGAATGCTGCTGCTCGCCTTTTAACTGGAACTCGAAAGAGGGAGCACATAACACCAGTTCTGGCCTCCCTCCACTGGCTCCCGATGCACTCTCGAGTTCTTTTTAAAATTCTGTTATTTGTTTTTAAATCTCTGAATGGGCTCGCCCCGCCTTACCTCTCTGAGCTGCTCCACCCATACGCTCCTGCCCGGTCCCTCAGGTCAGCTGATCAGCTGCTCCTGGAGGTACCAAGGTCTAAGCGGAAGCTCAGAGGGGATAGAGCCTTCTCTGTTGCTGCTCCGGCACTCTGGAACGCTCTGCCGTTGCACATCAGACAGGCCCCCTCACTGTCCATCTTCAAAGCCAGTGTTAAAACACATTTATACTCCCTGGCTTTTGACCATGCATGAGACTTTGCTCCTGTTTTTAGTGTTTTTAATATTTCTTTATTTTGAATATCTTTACTTACTCCATCTTTTAATTGTTATTATTGGTGTGTATTAACTTTTTTGTCAATGATTAGTGATGTACAGCACTTTGTTGCAACTATGATTGTTTTTAAAGTGCTCTATAAATAAAATTATTATTATTATCCTTGGAGTGTAGGAGGAAACCAGAGCACCCGGAGAAAACACACGCAGGTCACGGGGAGAACGTACAAATTCCATACAGACAGCAAAGTCAGGATCAAACCCGGGTCTCTGGCGCTGTAAGGCAGCAACTCAACCACTGCGCCACCGTGTCTTGAGATGTTTTGTGAGCCAAAAAGTTTCTCATATTCTTTATATTTTCTGACAAATATTAAAGTCGTACAGCCCTTGAAACCCTGTCAACTCTCAGCAGAGCAATCCCATCAGTCTCATCGTCCCCTCTTCCTTCCTTGTATCCCACTGTTACAGCTGCAGGTATTCTGATTGCTGTAGTTCTTGCCCTGATTAGCACACGATGTGATGAATACTGAAGCAACAGCATAAATCTTGCCAGCGAGATTATAGCATGCTAATGTTGCATGGGTTAATCAATGCACAAATTGTCCATGGGATGTTGGAACAGAATCATCCCACCTAAAGTCAAAGAATGAGTATTGCCAAGGTTTATAAATCCTCAAAATGTTCATGAGATGTGCACATGTATTCCATCTGAGATGCCAGATAGGGAGATGATCAACAGTAGTACAGAAAGGAACTGCAGATGTTGGTTTATCCCCTGCCCACACAACGATGACCATCTTCGATCACCTTTCTGTCAGGATCCACAGGTAGGTGTGAGGTGTAGACTGCTCAGCCACCTGTCGCCACACCATGCTACTCACTACTGATTTTTTTAAAGCCTGCAATTAGTGAGGAAACCTCCAATGACTAACTTAAACACCATTAAAGGCTGGGAGATGCTGTGCAAGACATCAGCATTTAGTGTAGAGATACAGCACAGAAACAGGCCCTTCATCCACTGAGTCCGCACTGACCGGTGATCCCTGCACACTAACACTATCCTACACAGATTTACTTTTTTTTTACCAAAGCCAATTAATCTACAAACCGGTACGTCTTTGGAACGTGGGAGGAAACCAGAGCACCTGGAGAAAACCCATGTGGCCGCGGGGAGATAGGACAAATTCCGTACGGACAGCACCCGTAGTCAGGATCGAACTCAGGTGTCTGTCGCTGTAAAACGGTGCAATGTCAGAGCAGGTAAGTGTTATTGCAAATACTGTACAGAACTTCTGTCCCAAAATAAATTGATTCAGTGGCACAGCGGTAGAGTTGCTGCCTTACAGCGCCATAGACCCGGTTTGATCCTGACTACGGGTGCTGCCTGAATGGAGTTTCTACGTTCTCCCCGTGACCGGGTGTTTTTTCTCCGGGTGCTCCAGTTTCCTCCCACTTTCTAAAGACGTGCAGGTGTGTAGGTTAATTAGCTTCTGCAAATTGTCCCTAGTGTGTAGGACAGAACTAGTGTACAGGTGATCGCTGGTCGGCATGGATTCGGTGGGCCGAAGGACCTGTTTCTACGCTGTGTCTCTAAACTAAACTAAACTAAAATATTTTATCATGTTCCACAAATAATAATTACTGCACGGCATTTGTTAATAGATATTTTTTTCATTTTTCTCTCCTTTCTTCCTTTCCTAATTAATCCTATTCCTTTGTTTCACTTTCTAAGCCTGACTTGTTTAATTCATAGGCCCTCTCCTTCCTTCTCAGTCCTTATATCTCGTAGGCACCGTGACACTCATTAATATATCATCATGTTGTAATCAGTGTGTAGCTCTGCTAGGTCATACTGGAAAACATACTGGAAAAAGGTCAAAGAAGTGTCTTGCCCCGAAACATCACCCATTCCTTCTCTCCAGAGATGCTGCCTGTCCCACTGAGTTACTCCAGCACTTTGTGTCTATCTTTGGTGTAAATCAGCATCTGCAGTTCCTTCCTAAACATTTTCAAGTTTATTAAGTCTTTATTAAGTTTCTCAAGTTTGCAATAAAGTGGGAAACATCACTGGAGGGCACATTCCCAAAAAAAAGTGTCTTCAAAGTAATAATCATTAACTTGCAATACACGCAGTCTACCCTTTTATGTGATGTTTGCAACCCAAAGGATCAGAAACTTCAGGGGAAGGGATCTTCCCCAGGTACCTTCCCCTACAACCGCAGGAGATGCAACACCTGTCCCTATACCTCCCCCCTCAACTCCGCCCAAGGACCCCAACATTCTTTTCAGGTGAGGCAGAGGTTCACTTGCACCTCCTCCAACCACATCTACTGTATCCACTGTTCCAGGTGTGGACTCCTATATATCGGCGAGAGCAAGCACAGACTGGGCGATTGTTTCACTGAACTCCTTTGCTCAGTCTGTCTTGGCCTACGCGATCTCCCGGTTACCAAACACTTTAACTTCCTTTTCATTCATTTGTTCCATTTAACCTTCTATATCTCCCGTTCCCCTTTGTGGAATTCCCTGGCACAGAGGGCAGTGGAGGCCTAATCACTGGATGGATTTAAGAGAGAGTTAGATAGAGCTCTAGGGGCTAGTGGAATCAAGGGATATGGGGAGAAGGCAGGCACAGGGTTATTGATTGGGGATGATCAGCTATGATCACAATGAATGGCGGTGCTGGCTCGAAGGGCCGAATGGCCTCCGCCTGCCCCTATTTTCTATGTTTCTATGACTCTCAGTCTGAAGAATGGTTTCAACCTGAAACGTCACCCATTCCTTTTCTCCAGAGAAGCTGCGAGCAGAATGGAAGTGGGAATTGGTGTTAGCTTTGGGGAGGAGGCCAAGTGGTGGTGGGAGTGTGGTGGTGAGGGTGGGAAGTATGAGCATTTTGGGAGTAGGATCAGAAGACACAGAGCACAGTGGTCTGTTGCTCCTCCACGTTCCACATCACTTCTTTCTTGCCTTTGGTGGAGCTAGTTTACCATGTCCGAAAGTATAAACTGACCAACTGAAAATCATTGTTTTACCTCAATTGAACAATGTGTCTCTAAACTATACCTTCAGCGAACCTAAAGTCTGCTACAAATTCAGATAAACTACAAATCTTGATCATGGACACAAAACACTGGAGTAACTCAATGGGTCAGGCAGCATCTCTGGAGTTTGGTGGTGTTTCAGGTCGGAACCCTTCTTCAGGCTGAAAGTAGAGGTGGGGGGGAGTAAACTGGAGGAAAGAAATGGCTAGAACAAATCAGGGTCAGCAACAGATGACCTTACGAAGGGTAGAGCCCATAATGGTCCATTGTTGGCTGGGGAAGGTGTGCTAACAAACATACATGGATGTGAACAGTGGAACTGATAGGACGACTAAGGTGCGGGCAGGGAGGAAGGGTGTGGCCCTGATATGTTCTGGCCTTTTCTCACCAGTTTATTTTCCCTTCACCCTCCTCCTCTACTTTCATTCTGAAGAAGGGTCTCAACCCGAAACATCACTTCTCCATGTTCTCCAGAGATGTTGCCTGTCCCGCTGAGTTAATCCAGCATTTTGTGTCTATCTTCGGTGTAAACCAGCATCTGCAGTTCCTTCGTACACAACTGTTGATCATCTCCCTATCTGGCATCTCAGACGGAGTACATGGGCACTTCTCATGAACATTTTGAGGATTAATAAACCTTGGCAATGTTCATTCTTTGACTTTGGTTGGGATGATTAATTCCTTCACACACGGGCAGTGTGTTGATAGATAGCTTTTGTTTTTGCTCTCTCCCACTGGGCCTGACAGTCGTGTAAACCTTGCCTTCAATGATAATATGGAGTTGCCAGCCGATGGGCACTGTTTGTGATAGGCAGGCAAACCTCCCTGTATCAGTGTCAGAGATTTCACAGTTCAGAATGAAAAGCAACACTTTTGTTCTTCAAATATGACCTTTGATAAGAATGTCTTCATTTCCTGTTGTTATTTCTAAATATGCCTATTAATATACACAGACTTAAAACGTAAGCTACTGCATATCAGCTTGTGCAATAGGGTGTTTGACCTATGTATGCAGAGACAAGATTGTGTCAACAAATTGGTTGATTATAGTCTTACTGAACTGTATGCAAAAACGTAACTTCACTGTACGTGTGATTATAAAGAAGCATTGAAGCACTGGTCAAACCTTTGACCCATTGTCTTGCAGCTTTGGAAGGTCTATGGCAATGATTCCCAACCTGGGGTAAACTTACCCCCAAGGGGTACATTTGTTGATTCGGAATTTGTACATTTTTTTCTCATTGACTGACTGTGTTTGGTTCTGGTATACTGGTATCTCTTCATCATTAGTTGTTCATAAATAAGGGAAATAACATTGTTATGTGCCAGGGGTAAACGCGACGAAAAAGGTTGGGAACCCCTGGTCTATGGAGCAGCTAAACACACAATTTCCCCCAGCTGATACCTCAGGCCCAATACAAAAGCCTACTCTGGAAATAACCTGTTAAGAGCACTATCTCATGTTTAATTTACATAACATGCCCGTAGCAGGCACTAGGTTATTGCAAGTCAACAAGTCTGTGGACTTTCATTGTTTAATTTACCTGACTAATTATATCCCTGTACATAACACTTGCACAATGAATAAAGTAGATTGGTTTATTGAGCACATGAGTAGCCATAGGCCCACAGGCCAAAGGTCTGAGGAAGGACATTATTGCCATAGAGGGAGTGCAGAGAAGGTTCACCAGACTGATTCCTGGGATGTCAGGACTGTCTTATGAAGAAAGACTGGATAGACTTGGTTTATACTCTCTAGAATTTAGGAGATTGAGAGGGGATCTTATAGAAACGTACAAAATTCTTAAGGGGTTGGACAGGCTAGATGCAGGAAGATTGCTCCCGATGTTGGGGAAGTCCAGGACAAGGGGTCACAGCTTAAGGATAAGGGGGAAATCCTTTAAAACCGAGATGAGAAGAAATTTTTTCACACAGAGAGTGGTGAATCTCTGGAACTCTCTGCCACAGAGGGTAGTCGAGGCCAGTTCATTGGCTATATTTAAGAGGGAGTTAGATGTGGCCCTTGTGGCTAAGGGGATCAGAGGGTATGGAGAGAAGACAGGTACGGGATACTGAGTTGGATGATCAGCCATGATCATATTGAATGGCGTTGCAGGCTCGAAGGGCCGAATGGCCTACTCCTGCACCTAATTTCTATGTTTCTATGTTTCTATGATTCACAGCTACACATCATCTGTAGCACCCGTGATTGATAGATAGTGTGAATATGGAAGAAATAAATCTTTCAAATGGTAGACAAGTTCAGTTTACCGTGGGGATGAATTTGGAAGTTATTAGTAACAGCAAATTAATTACTTCGGTAAGTTAGAGTTGATTTGTAAATTTGTACATCTAAAAAATATCTAATCAAATATTTTGAAGAATAACTAAAGTAGTTCAGATAGGTCAGCACAGTGATGCAAGGATAGAGTTGCTGCCTTACAGTGCCAGTGATGCTGCCTGATCCATTGAGTTACTCCAGTATTTTGTGTCTATCTTGCATTGTTCACTTGCCAGGGTTTGCCCTGTCATTACTCATCTTTGCAAGCTTTCGCTCCCGTATGCCCCTGTCCCACTTAGGCGATTATTTAGGAGACCTCAGGCGACTAGGCTGGTCGCCACATGGTCGCTGGGGTGTCGCCTGTATGGTCGTGAGTAGTCTCCACAAGTCACCCAAAGAGTTGTAGCATCTTTCTGGTCACCGCTGGATTTTGAAATGTTTAAATCTTTTCGGCGACTGTCAGCGACAGTTGGTTTGACGCCAATTAGCGTAGCTTTACTTCTCCTGACGTCGGTGCTGTCGTAGGTTGTCGCCAGGATGACGTAGGTTGTTGCCAGTGCTGACTTCGGTGAATTCCATTGGCGACTACCTACGTCAACCTACGTCAACTGGCGACAGGTACCGGCGACTGAATTGTCTTGCCTTGTCGTAGCTTGTAGCGGGTGGACGTAGGTTGTCGTAGATTGTTGTAGGTGTGGTCGTAGGTGGACGTCCTAATGGGTCGCCAGTTGTTGGCAGCTTGCCATAGCTGGTGGTAGGTTGTTGTAGAGATTGTAGGGGGGTCCAGTCGCTGGTTTTTGGGTGAACCACTACGACTATGACAGTCGCTGGCAATCGCCAAAAAAATCGCTTAAGTGGGACAGGCCCATAACTCCTATCAGTCTGAAGAAGGGTCCCAACCTGAAACATCATTTGCCCATCCTCTCAATAGATGCTTCCCAACCTGCTGAGACACTCCAGCACTTTATGTTTTGCTTGTCAATAAGGTGAATGGGTGAAATTCTTATAGGCGGACTGTTAGACGGTCATTTATCACGTCAATCAATTCAGCTTGCTTATTTATGTATTGTATTTATTTACCTTTCTTGGACATCAGTGGAGCTGCACACTAAATCTCGTTGCACTGACGTGCAATGACAATAAAAGATATATTATTATTATTATTATTATTATTATTATTTTGAACCCAAAAAAGGATTAATCCAAGTATTTTTTTAAATTCCAGGAACAGCGAAGGTCCAAAGAAATGTAGTTGTCCACAATCACAGAAATGTTGCAGAGCGGAAAAGATGAATACTGGCCATTATAACCAAGAAAGTTAGGAAGTAAGTAGGAAAATGTCTTGCTACAGCTTTGCAAGGTTACGATACGGCACGATACGATAGAACTTTATTTATCCCAGGAGGGAAATTGATCAGCCAACAGTTATAAAAACACAAAAATACAAAGTACATGAAACATGAAATTAAAGTGATGAGTGGAAATGATTGGGGATGTGTAAAGATTGAAGGGAGGGAATCAGTCTCAGTCTCAGTCTACCCCACGGCAGAAAGCAGAGGAGTTGTACAGTTTGACAGCAGAAGGATCTCCTGCAGCGTTCTGTCCTGCATCTCGGGCTAGACACCATTCATACACTTTAGAAAGATTCCATTGGGCTCGGAAACAGTAGAGTGCGGATGCCTCAGAGTTTACCAATGACTCAGATGGTAAAATTAAATGAGATTAAAACAAATAGGTTTGAATTCACTGAAATAAAAGAGATTAGGGGTTGGTTTGATTGGAGCTTTTAAGGATTTAGAGAGAAATTGAAGGGATGAAAAGAAAGAGGCACCTTCTACAGTCAAAGGTGTCTCAGAAAGTGATTACATAACTTTAAAACCTGAACCTAACGATTGCAAAAATAACCTTAACAAATAGTTCTTTAGGAAAAGGATGATAGAAGTGAACTGACTCCTTCCAAAAACATTAAATACTTTAAATACAGAACAATAGTGTGTGGCTGGTGGATGGCACAGTGGCACAGCGTGTAGAGCTGCTGCCTCACAGTGCCTGAAACTCAGGTTTGATCCTGACCGTGGGTGCTGACTGTGTGGAGTTTGCATATTCTCCTTGTGACCACATAGGGTTCCTCCAGCTGCTCTGGATTTCTCCCACATCCCAAAGACAGGCAGACTTGTAGGTTAATAAGGCTCTGTAAAATTGTCCCTAATGTACATGGAATGGATGCGAAAGTGGGATAACATAGAACTAGTATGAACGAGTAATCAATGGTCAGTGTGAACTCATGGATCAAAAGCCCTGTTTTCATGCTGTGTCTTCTTAAAAAAAACTAAACTAAATGAATAAAAGTGCATAACGCCCAAGACCAATGAGTGTAGTTTGGTACAAATCCTCTATTGGCTCTCTGAGTGGGGGAACAGGTTCTTTAGTAGGAAGGAACTGCAGATGTTGGTTTAAACCAAAGACAGACACAAAAAGTAGGAGAAACTCAGTGGGTCAGGCAGCATCTCTGGAGAGAAGGAATGGGTGACGTTTCAGGGTCCCTTTTCTCCAGAGATGCTGTTTAACCCATTGAGTTACTCCAGCTTTTTGTGTCTAACTTAAACCCCTGTCTCACGGTGCGAGTCGACCCACAACTGACCCCAAGTTTAAAACAAATTAAACTCATGGTAATCACATACAATTAACGTAGCGGGAACGTTGGAACTCATGGACGCAACTTAGCGACTCGTGGCGCTAACGGCAGGTACCCGGAAAACTTGTTAACTCTTGAAACATTTTAAACATGTTTAAAGATTTCCACGAGTCAAATTTACTCTTGAAGTTAAAATTTGAAATATTTAAACTCGTTGTAAGAACGTAGTGGCCCGTGAGTTTACCGTAGTGACTCTTGAGTCTACCGTGGGTTTGGCCTGAGTGCCAGAAGTGAAATGTCGAAGATTAGTCAGATCTTAATGGAAAATGAATGAATGGATGGATGGATAGGGGTCGGAAATTAACTTGGATACTTTCGATGGGAGAGAGCCGCCGATGAAGCTGAAGGTACAGAGCGAAGATGGGGGCTCAAGCATTGATGGGAAGGGTTAACACCGGGCGGGACGCGTGAAAAGTGACCATGCTGAGGGAATTCCCACGTATATGATGCAGAGAGAAACGTGAGTTCTACATAGATTATGTTTGAGCCAGCAAGGAGACATTTCTTCATAAGCCATGGGATATAGACACAAAATGCTGGAGTAACTCAGCGGGGCAGACAGCATCTCTGGAGAAAAGGAATTAGTGACGTTTCGGGTTGAGACCCTTCTTCAGACTAGTTTTGTGCTGTCCAGATACTCTCGAACACAGATAGTAGCGGATTATTAGGGGAAGAAACTCGCGTTCATGCTGCACAACGTGTTTGACCACCTGCTCCCGCTACTCAAGGAGCTTGTGCTGAACGGTAACCAGCTGTGGAGCTGCAACTGGGGCAGGTTTTACCTGCTAGGCTGGTTGGAGCTGCTGGACCTCGGTAGCAACCTGTTGACCATGGTGCCTCGCATGCTGTCCAACGGCAACCAGTCCCTGCGCGTTTTCAACCTCACCCGCAACCAGATCTCCAAGCTGACCAAGGACTTCCTGCGGGACGTGACCTCCCTGCAGTACCTGGATCTCAGCTACAACAACCTGAAGACCATCCAGGCCTCCAGTTTCCCGGACAGCGCCATCAAACACCTTCGAGAGCTGCGGCTAAGCAGCAACCACTTCCTCTGCACCTGCGACCCCAGGTGGTTCGTGTGGTGGATCAATCAGACCACGGTCTACATCCCTCGCCTGGTCACCGATGTCACCTGACCTGGTCACCCCTATTGAAATCTCCACTCATCACCTCTTCCAAACCCACTACCTGCTCCCTCGACCCTCTCTCTACTCCCTTCCTGAAGTCCTGCCTCCCCGTTCTCTGCCCCTACCTCACTAATCTCTTCAACTCATCATTGTCCCCTCCGCTTTCCAAACTGCTGCTGTCACACCAATCTTAAAGAAACCTGGTCTTGATCCCTCCTCTCTCATTAACTACCGCCCAATCTCAAACCTCCCCTTTCTTTCAAAAACCCTGGAGCGTATCGTTGCATCGCAACTTCATTCCCACCTCCTTGTGTATAACCTACTTGAACCCCTCCAATCTGGCCTTCGCCCCCTCCATAGCACAGAAACTGCTCTCCTCAAAGTCCTCAACGACCTCCTCACCTCTGCTGACACTGGTTCCCTCAACATCCTCATCCTCCTCGACCTGAGCGCAGCCTTCGATACAGTGAACCATAACATCCTGCTCACCAGACTCAAAGACCTCGGCATTGAAGGCTCTGCACTCAGCTGGCTCCGTTCCTACCTTTCCAACAGATCCCACTTCATCTCTCTCCACAACCACACCTCTGCTACAGCCACAGTCACTCAAGGCGTTCCCCAAGGCTCCGTACTCGGCCCCCTCCTCTTCATCATCTACATCCTCCCCTTTGGTCAGATACTCCGCCACTTCAACCTGGACTTCCACTGTTATGCCGATGACACCCAGATCTACCTCGGCACCAAATCCCCCCACAACCCCCCCCCCCCCCCCCCCTCTCCCATATCAACTCCTGTTTGTCAGCTATAAAAACCTGGATGCAACATAACTTCCTCAACCTCAACAGCGATAAGACAGAATTCCTCCTCATGGGCTCCAAAGCCACACTCAGCAAAATCAATAACCCCACTCTCACCATCGACAGTGCCACTGTCTCCCCAATTCCCCAGGCCCGCAACCTTGGCATGATCTTTGATTCCACCCTCTCCCTTGAGCCTCACATCCGCCATGTCATTAAAACCTCCTTCTTTCATCTCCACAACATCGTCAAACTCAGACCCTCTCTCACACCTCCCGCTGCTGAAAGACTCATCCATGCCTTCATCTCCTCCCGACTGGACTATTGCAACTCACTTCTCCTTGGCATCAGCTCCACCTACATCAACCGACTCCAACTGGTCCAGAACGCAGCCGCCCGACTCATCACCCACACCAAATCCTGGCATCACATCACTCCAGTCCTCAAACAACTTCACTGGCTTCCCATCTCCCACCGGATCACCTACAAAATCCTGATCCTCACCTACAAAGCCCTCCACCATCTGGCCCCCCCATATCTCACTGACCTCCTCTTCCCCTACCAACCCTCACGGTCCCTCAGATCCACATCAGCC
The DNA here is from genome assembly GCF_010909765.2 of Amblyraja radiata. Classification (NCBI taxonomy): domain Eukaryota; kingdom Metazoa; phylum Chordata; class Chondrichthyes; order Rajiformes; family Rajidae; genus Amblyraja; species Amblyraja radiata. Next base: position 33,986,115 of record NC_045982.1, read on the forward strand.
TGTCTCCTCTCCATCCACAAGTCCAACCTCCGCAGTTCTGGGGACAGAGCCTTCTCCAGGGCAGCTCCCAGGCTCTGGAACTCCCTCCCCCAACTGATCCGCAATTCCGTGTCCCTCACCATCTTCCAATCCCGCCTCAAGACCCATCTCTTCACCTCTGCCTATCCTTAGCCCCACATCCCCCTCCCTTTTCATCTGTGCATTAATTGCCTCATATTGTGTTTTGAATTGAATTCTGTCTTTACTTTGTGTACTAGTCCTGTCTCTACTATTTATTTCATTCCCCTTACATGTTTTTCCTCTACCTGCTAAATCTTTGTAAGGTGTCCTTGAGACTCTTGAAAGGCGCCCATAAATAAAATTTATTATTATTATTATATTACTCTCAGCTGGAGTAACTTAGCGGGACAGATTGCTTCTCTGCAGAAAAGGAATAGGTGACGTTTCGGTTCGAGAACCTTCTTCAGACAGCCTCAACCCGAACTTCACCTATTCCTTTTCTCCAGAGAAGCAGTCTGTCCCGCTAAGTTACTCCAGCTTTCAATGCCTATCTTTTGTGTAAACTAGCATCTGTAGTTTCTTCCTACAGGTTCTTTAAGTATCGACTTTCAGCAAAGAAACTTCTTTTGATACAAAAAAGCTGGAGTAACTCAGCAGGACAGGCAGCGTCTCTGGAGAGAAGGAATGGGTGACGTTTCGGGTTGAGACCCTTCTTCAGCATCTGCAGTTCTTTCCTACACAGCTTCTTTTTTAATTTGATATACATGTTAAAGAATGTACAATTTATTTTAAAACATCATGAATAAACGCACATATTTCCATCACAAAATCAATATGCAAATCGATCCTGACTATGGGTGCTTGTCTGTACGAAGTTTTGTACGTTCTCCCCGTGACCTGCATGGGTTTTCTCCTAGATCTTCGGTTTCCCCCCACACACCAAAGACGCACAGGTTTGTAGGTTAATTGGCTTGGTATAAATGTATAAATGAATAAAAAGAATTGTCCCTAGTGTAGTGTTAATGTGCAGGAATCGCTGGTCAGTGCAGACTCGGCGAGCTGAAGGGCACAGTCATAGAGTCACAGTCATAATTCAGGGTAGTGACACATGTCGTGGACATTCTCCCTCTATCCACATCTGTTGCCTGATTTGCTGAGTTGCTGAGTTCTTCGAGCGGTTTCATTTTATTTCCCCAGTGTCATTGTACTTGAGAAAGTATCTAACGCAGGAGCAAGGAATTGCTTGCATTTCACCTCCTTTTTAGAGTCATAGAGTCATAGAGTGATACCATGTGGAAACAGGCCCTTCAGCCCAACTTGCCCACACCCGCCAACATGTCCCAGCTACACTAGTCCCACCTGCCCACGTTTGGTCCATATTCCTCCAAACCTGTCCTATCCATGTAACTGTCTAACTTTTTCTTAAAGGTTGGGATAATCCCTGCCTCAACTACCTCCTCTGGTAGCAATACAATACAATACAATACAATACAATACAATACAATACAATATGGTTTTATTCGTCACATTGCACATAAAGTGCAAGCAAAATGAATTTGCCAGCAACGGTACAATGATAAAGAACACACAATACACAATAAAAATTTAACACAAACGTCCACCACAGCATTCATCACTGTGGTGGAAGGCACAACATTTGGCCAGTCCTCCTCCATTTTCCCCCGTGGTCGGGACCACAACTCTCCGTAGTCGCCGCTGCTGGCGTCCAGATGTTCAGACAAGGTAAGTCCAAATAAGTCCTGAATCGGTGACTCCCCACCGGAGACCGTGGCTTCAGGCTGGTGTAGGCCGCAGGCCGGCGGTCGAAAATTTAAAGTCCCCGCCACACCGCAGTCATAAGCACCGCAGACGGCAGGACCGGCGGGCAAAGCTCCCCTCCAGGGGTGATGGTAAGTCCATGCCGGGCCCGCGGTGGAAGTTGGCCGCGGGCTGAGAGTGGAAGCTTCTTGTTCCATACACCCACCAGCCCTTTGTGTGAAAAATATCAGGCTTTTTCCAGGCCTGCATCTCTAAATTAAACTTAACGAAACTAAACAAAGCATTCAGCGTTGTCTACGTTGTGAAAGACTAGTGAAAGATTGATGCAAGTGACAGAGTGTTCAGCGTGTCCGCCACTCAGCGCCCGTGCTGGATAATTACACCATTTGTTTCCAGTTTCTTTATCGAGAGTGACATCACCATATTGATTTTTATGCTGCAACTTTATTAGTCAAAACACCAACACGTTGATCAGATGACGGAACAACAAGCTGGGAAATGAAATGGGTAGAAACTAATTTGGTACGCACACAAAATATATGACATGATAGAAAGCAAATAAAGGGACAGCCTTCATAATCTGTCGTGTGATTAATGTGAGCTGTTCAACCCCTGCTGAAAGTGCAACAGCATAATGGCCCAGCGATTCCACACCGAACAGCAGCGTTACCCACGTACTCTCACATTATCCTACACACACTAGGGACAGTTTGCAATTAACGCAAGCCAATTAACCTACAAACATGCACGACTTTGGAAATTGGGAGGAAACCGGCGCTCCCAAGAAAACCCATGTGGTCACAGGGAGAACGTACAAACTCCGTACAGACAGCACCCGTAGTCAGGATTGAACCCGGGTCTCTGGCGCTGTAAGGTAGCAACTCTACCACTGCGCCACCATGCTGTGCCAATTTCTATCTTGGTAATTTAGGGTCTCGGTCTCAGGTGGGTTTAGTTCTTGCAGGGGAGGGGGGAGGGGGGGGGATTCTCCCATTGGTTTGTCATTACAATGAAAGAATGAGAGCTGAAATGTAAAGAATCGTCACAAACAAGACCATTTGTTTCCACAACGCTTCTACAGAGACGGTGCAGCAGCTCCCTGTGGATATTCATCCATCTCGGCCAAACGACCCTGTTAATCATGAAGCTCAGTGACGTGGCATCAAATAATGGAAATAAATTGTAAGCTCATTTACAGACTTGTGATTTCATTATAGATAGTATGCAGAGGAAGTCTTTCCCCCCAAATTGTTACATTTTACACTTGGTTGGCACCAATTGCTATTTCTGCATAATTTTGTCTGTGGACATGATTGTAGATTGCAGACACTGAGTTGAGGGATTGTTCTGGGTAAGTTAATGCATTGCATGTATTTTGAATGCGTGGGTTGTAACTATAGCCTTCTTCACTGTTATTCAACGGCATGGATCCTCCAGCATACAATTAACAACTTATTCACACAAATTCAAATACATCTGTTGGCAACCATGAGGTAGTGGTTAGTGATGAGGAGTCAAGAGTGTTACATGTCCCAAACAGAACAACAAAATTCGTACTTGTTTACAGTGCTTTCAGAAAGTATTCAGACCCCTTCACTTTTTCCACATTTTGTTATGTTACAGCCTTATTCTAAAATGGATTAAATTCTTTTTTTTTTCATCATCGATCTACACACAATACACCAGAATGAAGAAGCGAAAACAGGTGTTTGGAAACTTTTGCAAAGAAATTATAAAGAAATAACTGAAATAACACATTTACATAAGTATTCAGGCCCTTTGCTATGACACTCAAAATTGAACTTAGGTGCATCCTGTTTCCATAGATTATCTTTGAGATGTTTCTACAACTTGATTGGAGTCCACCAGTGGTAAACTAAATTGATTGGACATGATTTGGAAAGGCACACACCTGTCTATATAAGGTCCCACAGTTGACAGCGCATCACAGAACAAAAATCAAGCCATGAAGATGAAGGAATTGTCCGTAGACCTCTTAGACAGGATTGTGTTGAGACACAGATCTGGGGAAAGGTATACAACAATTTCTGCAGCATTGCAGGTCCTGAAGAGCATAGTGGCCTCTGTCATTCTTAAATGGAAGAACTTTGGAACCATAGAGCTGACCGCCCGGCCAAACTGAGCAATCGGGGGAGAAGGGCCTTGGTCAGGGAGGTGATCAAGAACCCGATGGTCACTCTCACAGAGCTCCAGAGTTCCTCTGTGGTGATGGGAGAACCTTCCAGAAGGCCAACTATATCTGCAGCACTCCACCAAACAGGCCTTTATGGTAAAAGGGGCCAGACAGAGGCCACTCCTCAGTAAAAGGCACATGACAGCCCGCTTGGAGTCTGCATCTTAAACAAAGGCACCTAAACAAGATTATCTAGTCTGATGAAACCAACATTGAACTCTTTGGCCTGAATGCCAAGTGTCACGTCTGGAGGAAACCAGGCACCGCTCATCTCCTGGCCAATACCATACCTACGGTGAAGCATGGAGGTGGCAGCATCATGCTGTGGGGATGTTTTTCAGCGGCAGGAACTGGGAGACTAGTCAGAATCGAGGGAAAGATGAACGGAGCAAAGTACAGAGAGATCCTTGATGAAAACCTGCTCCAGAGGGTTCTGGACCTCAGACTGGGGTGGAGGTTCACCTTCCAACAGGACAACGACCCTAAGCACACAGCCAAGACAACGCAGGAGTGGCTTCGTGACAAGTCTGTGAATGTCCTTGAGTGGCCCAGCCAGAGCCCGGACGTGAACCTGATAAAATATCTCTGGAGGGACATGAAAATAGCTGTGCATCGACGCTCCCCATCCAACCTGACAGAGCTTGAGAGGATCTGCAGAGAAGAATGGGAGAAATTACCCAAATACAGGTGTGCCAAGCTTGTAGCATCATACCCAAGAAGACTTGAGGCTGTAATCGCTACCAAAGGTGCTTCAACAAAGTACTGAGTAAAGGGTCTGAATACTTATGTAAATGTGATATTTCAGATTTCTTTTTCATTACTTTGCAAACATTTCTAAACACCTGTTTTCACTTTATTATGGGATATTGTGTGTAGATTGATGTTAAAAAATAGAATTTAATCCATTTTGGAATAAGGCTGTAACGTAACAAAATGTGGAAAAAGTGGTCTGAATACTTTGTGAATGCACTGTATGTATATAAATATGTAAACATAATATTCTGTAAACAATATAATAATAATAATAAACTTTATTACGGACTCAAGGTCCAGACAAGGGGCAACATTACATTAAAAATGCATTGCATATCAAATATCATAAATATATATAAAATCATGTTATATCACATAAAAACATCATAATTTATATTTAACAAAAACCCACAATACTTAAGTTAAAAATCCAGATTAAAAGATGATCAATGTCCTACAACGAGACAACGATACCAGTGTCTCCACAACTGGGATTCGTAGCGTGTAGTGCTAACCCTTATGTTTGTCAAGGCCACAATAAGCACATTTTAGAGTCATTTATCCTGCAAATGAATTTATACATGTGGTGTCTTAGGATAGCTTCTAAAGCACTGACTCCTGCAGCCACAAACATATTACTGGCACTACACCATCTAGGTTGCCTTAGCAGTGTTCTCATGGCATCGTTATATGCCACCTTTAGTCTCTGCATACTTGTCTTTAAATAGTTTGACCACAGGTGTGCAGTGTAGAGGGGTGTGCAGTATGCTCTAAATAGCGACATCTTCACCACATCTGCACACGCACCAAATTTACGCAAGAGGATATTTGCCTGTACATACAGCATGCGTCGTTGCCTATAAATATCCTCATCATTCTGTCATTTGTTCTGTAATAATATGCCCTAGATATTTTATCTTATTACAGACACTAAGATTGTTGTCAGACAATTTAAAAACAGGATATTTTAGGCATTTATCCTCTTTGGTTCTACAGACCATAACAGCACTCTTATGAAGAACATGAGCAAAACAAGACAAGCCATAAATGAAGTTTTATATATATACAGTATATGTGTGTGCGTATATGCATTTATACATTTATACATTTATACATTTATACATTTATACATTTATACATACATACATACATACATACATACATACATACATACATACATACATACATACATACATACATATAAAAGACAAACCCAATGCCCCCATGTCTATGTAGTTCAAAGTTTATTTAGAGGTTGTAGTGTTTCATACCCTGAAGACTGTAGGGAAGAAGCTGTTCCTGAACCTGGACGTTACATTTTTCAGGCTGCTTTACCTTCTTTCCGTAAATGTACATTTACCAGTTGAAACAATTGTCCAAAGTGCCAATAGATATTTATGCAAAAATCAATTCTGCTTTTATCAAAAGTTCTTTGTGCAATGTTTATTCCCGAAGGTATATCCTTCTTAATTTCACTGATAACACATTGATCATTTATTTTAAATTGGAAAGTAGCTACATGTGATGTTTTATTTTATAGCTGAAAATGCCTCACTATGCAGTTAAATTACTTGATTTTACTTCGGAGTCACGTGAGTGACTACGTGAAGAACCCATCCAGCACGCATGCGCAACATAAGCGTTCACGCAGTGCAACAGCGACGCAGCGGGAGTCAGGCGCTCCCGCTACAGTTTAAAAAAGACGGACCGTCAGGTAAGTTTATTCTGAGGTCGTTTTTTCCGAAAAAGAAGTGTTTTGTTTTGATTCACCAGGGAGAACATGAGCAAAACAAGACAAGCCAAGAAATCCGCCCCCCCGTTCGACTCCAACGGAGGAGCGTTCCATCGGTGGGGGGCAAGAGGTGGTAGGACCGCTAACCCAGCCATCCCCGACACCGTGCCGAGCCATCCCCGCCATCCCCGACACCGTGCCGAGCCCAGTCCCGCTAGCGCAGCCTGAGCAGTGGGCTGGATGTAAAGCAGCACGGAAGACCAACCGGCCGGTGGTATCCGATTCTTCGGACGGTGACGTCTCACCGCCCGCGCGGGGCAGAGACAGCCGCCTGAGCCGCTTGGAGCGGCTCGTGGAGGAAATGCTCCAGCGAGACTTGCTTCGAGAGGAGCAGTCTCGCAAAGGGAGTTCAGGCACTCCCACCAGAGTGCCTCACAATGCACTGGCCATCGCTTCCCCCTCATCCGAGGGCAGCTTTGGCGACCAGGGCTGGGCTGGTCAAGAAGAGGGGTCACTGGCCGAAGATGTCGAGAGTACGCTTGGGGTACAGGACCAGGAAGAGCTGCTGGGTGTGGTAGACTGCTATGTGGCAGCTCCACGTGCAGGACGGCCATTAGAGCCAAAACTGGCGGCCAGCATTAACTACCTGTCCTTCAAGCCCCTACAGGAGCAGGTAGTTAGTGAGGCCCTAGAGCTGTATTCGGCCCCTGAGAATTGCGCCTCGCTCAACGTGCCAGCTGTCAATAGCCAATTCTGGGGGCATGTTGGGCCAAACATCCGCAATCAAGAGCTCAAACTACAGCGGATCCTCAGGCTCCTGACGTCAGCCATCACTTCTTATGCTCGTTCCGTGGATGGGGTGGAAATGACCATGAATCAGCAGGATACACTCGCACTGCTGTGCAATACCCAGTTCGAAATTAACAACCTCCGTAAGGAGATTATAGGACCTGCCCTCAATCCGAAATTCGTGGGTTTGTGCAAAACGCCGACCACAGAGCCAGAAATCTTGCTCTTCGGCAAGGACCTCTCCAAGAAAGTAAAAGACATGGAGGAGGAGTCCAAAACATTTGGCCTCATGAGGGCAGGCACCGGGACGAGCAAACCCACTAAACCCAGGCGGCAGTACCCCACCGCGTCCACCAGTCGACGTCAACCCTATGGGACTGGTGAAAGCTCGGGGTCCGCATATCACCACCGGAAGCCTTTTTTAGGCCAAGGCCCAGAGCGGACCCAATGGAAAATGCGCCACCCCCAGCCAACAGCAACACATCAGACAACACATCAGAAGACTCATCGCCCAACAAAGAAACAGAAGAAACACCCGTAATCATGGAGGTAGGTGTGTCTGGTTCCTACCAGCATATACAAAGTGGGGGTTCTATACTAACAGGGGGGAGATTATACCTGTTTGTGCAAGCATGGAAGTCTATCACGAATGACAAGTATATAGTCAACAGCATTCGTGGATACAAAATGGAGTTTACTCTAGAAAACTTGCCACCAGTTCAGCACTCACCCCAAAGGGTCTTTTCCCTCTCAGTTAAAGAAAAACGAGAGGAACAAGCTGAACTGGTGTGGCTAATCACAAAGGGTATCATTGAAAAAAACAAACATGAACCCTTGGAATTTGTCTCTAATATATTCACTAAAACCAAAAAAGATGGTGGATGTCGCATCATCATTGACTTAACTTCACTAAATATGTTTGTTAAGTATATACATTTCAAAATTGAAACGTTTGTAACTGCCAAACAACTGATTTCCAAAGGAAACTTCATGGCAAGCATCGACCTTAAAGATGCTTACTATTCAGTACCCATTCATAAGGATCATCGCAGATACCTGAAATTTACCTGGATGGGGCAACAATGGCAGATTAAAGCGTTGCCTAACAGCTTAACATCAGCCCCAAGATTATTCACCGAGATACTAAAACCAGCCTTGGCAATATTAAGAAGATAAAAACATATTGTCATGGCATATCTTGATGATATCTTAATAGTAGGCAAAACCATGGAATTGGCTATATCAGCTGTGTCAGCTACCAAACAATTGTTTGAAACCTTGGGATTTGTCTTACATCCAGATAAATCTAAGTTGAAGCCATCCACAACCATGGACTATCTGGGCTTCACAATTAACTCAGTCCACATGTCTGTAACTTTGCCAAAAGACAAAACAGCAGAATTGGTACAAACATGTAACAATTTAATGGTCAACGATCGACCAACTATTCGACAAGTGGCGAGAGTAATTGGAAAGATGGTAGCAGCATTTCCAGCTACACAATTTGGATCTCTGCACTATCAAATCTTACAAAGAGCAAAACTGCAGGCACTAAAACGACATGCAGGTCACTGACCGGATCATGAAATTACCCACTGAAGCAATATCAGAGCTACAGTAGTGGGTAGAGGACATTTGGCATAGTTCCAGCCCTATCATCATCATTAACCCTACGTTAATTATTCAAACAGATGCCAGTGCTCAAGGCTGGGAAGCAACTAATTCCATATCCAGCACAGGTGGTAGATGGACTAACCTAGAGTCATCGTTACTACTTACACTGGGCATAAATTATCTAGAAATGTTGGGTGCATTTTATGGATTAAAAGCATATTCAACAAATATGCATCGCTTGCATGTTCGGTTACAAATAGACAACACTACGGTGGTGGCCTATATTAACCATATGGGCGGTATAAAATCGATATCATGTGACAAATTGGTCAACACAATCTGGCAATGGTGTGTCAACAGACACATTTGGCTATCAGCAACTTACCTGACAGGTAAGCTAAATACAGTGGCAGACACCAGGTCACGCAAATTCAATGATAACACCGAATGGATGTTAAATCCCAAAGTATTTGCTAAAATTACCAAGCAATATGGCACGCAGACTAAATCACCAGGTTCCTATGTATGTCGCTTGGGAACCAGACCCTGAGGCAGCAGCGGTAGATGCGTTCGCGCTGGACTGGGGAAATTTCTTCTTTTATGCATTTCCTCCCTTCTGCCTCATCAGTCGGGTACTACGCAAAATACAAATGGACTCTGCTTCAGGTATTTTAATAGTACCCGACTGACATGGTTCCCAGTGCTCCTCGACATGATCGTCGAGACCCCAATGACTTTTCCCAGTAGCCCAGAATTGCTAACCCACCCAGTATCTGGCATAAGCCACCCATGCTATGATATAATTAAACTCCTGGGTTGCAGATTTTGAAAAGGCCTCTGCTGGGCCTGGGATTGTCAGAAAACACCATCAACACCATGACAGCATCTCACCGTGTATCCACAAGGAAACAATACTTATCAAGTATCAAGAAGTGGGAGAAATACTGTTCGGATACAGGAACCACTTATTCAACCACAACAGTAACCAATGTACTGGAGTTCCTGGCAGGCCTTCACCATAATGAAGGACTCAGCTACAGCGCCATTAACACAGCCAGAAGTGCTCTGTCTGCCTATTTAATACAGGCACCAGGACAACAGGCCATGGGATCCCACCCGCTGGTGGTCAAACGCATGAGGGGGATATTCAACTCCAACCCCCCTAGACCAAGGTACACCCATATCTGGGATGTCAGTGTGGTCCTGACATACCTCAGGGGATGGTCACCAGCCAGGTCCCTCACCCTGGAACAATTAACACTGAAGACGGTCATGCTGATGGCACTTGTGTCAGCTCAAAGAGGCCAGTCACTTCACCTATTATGACTGGACAACATGATCATAACTACAGACCATGTCTCATTTACTATCCAGGGGCTGGTCAATCAGAGCAGGCCAGGAACATCAAATCCAGTCATGGAATTCCGGGCTTACCCACCAGAACCACGGTTATGTGTCATGACCCACCTACTGAACTATATTGACACAACTAAAATCCATCGAGGGAGTGAAAAAGCCTTATGGGTCAGCCACAAGAAACCTTATGGTCGGGTGACGAGCCAAACCATTTCGAGATGGCTCAAGCAGGTGCTGAAAGCCCCTGGTATAAATACTAACATGTATAAATCTCACTCCACCAGGGCAGCATCCACGTCGGCGGCTAAGAGAATGGACGTACCAATAGACCACATCCTGGCTACAGCGGGGTGGTCTGGGGAAAGAACGTTCCAAACTTTTTATAATAAGCCGTTGGCAGAACCTGCTTCATTTGCAGAGAAAATATTACAATCTGCAAATATATAATTTAGCCCGGGGGAGCAATTTGTTTTTTGTTATTGTTAATAAACACCATTATTGTTTTTTACAAACAGATTCATGGTTGATTATGATAACATACTTCCTCCCTCAAATGACTTGGGCAGTGAGAGAAGTATGAACTGTTACACGGTTTGAAATCACAGAGCTTTAAAATCTTCACGTAGTCACTCACATGACTCCGAAGTAAAATAGTAAGATTAAACGAGAACTTACCAGTTTGAAGTTTGATCTGTATTTTATGAGGAGTTACGATGAGGGATTATGTGCCCTCCGCTCCCACCCTCAATAATAGAGATCAAACTGGTATCTAAGCTCTCCTTTTCTTTACTGTATTTATTTCAATTACTGTTTCTGTGATTCCACACCACTGCTTTGAAGCATGTCGCACATGCGTGCTGGACGGGTTCTTCACGTAATCCCTCATCGTAACTTCTCATAAAATACAGATCAAACTTCAAACTGGTAAGTTCTCGTTTAATCTTACTATTTTCCTCAATATTACAGGTCTTTATGGTACATGATAGAGCACTGAATTTATCAAAACTTGTCCCTTGGGCTATTTTCCTGATTGGTTGTCTTATTCAGAGCAGTAGAGTTCTTGCCTTACAACGCCAGTGACCCAGATTCGATCCTGACTACGGTACTATCTGTACGGGTTCGTACGTTCACCCCGTGACCTGTGTGGGTTTTTGCCAAGATCTTCAGTTTCCACCAAAGTCATATAGGTTTAAAGTTGATTGGCTTGGTATAAAATGTAAAAATTGGCCCTAGTGTGTGTAGGGTAGTGCTAATGTGCGGGGATCGCTGGTTAGTGTAGACTCGGTGTGCCAAAGGACCTGTTTCTGCGCTGTATCTCTAAACAAAACTAAACTAAATCTCTTATTCTAAATCTGTTCTTTTTTCCTCGCTGTTATTCAGACTAGACGTATAAGGATCAAGGAATTAGAAATATATTTTTTCTTGTGTTCTCCCATTGTGTACATAGATTATACATGCATACTTCAGGTCAAGGAAGGGTGACAGTGGACAAATAGGTGAAAAGAATGGAAAAAAAGATACATTGGGATGTGGCATCATTGGGTACCTTGTGAGTGCATAACTGCGCCAATCCCCAAACTCAATACACCAATGCAGCCTAAACCAAGTCCTATAGAATTCCCAACTCTCACATTCAATGTCCTAAGAAATGAAGGCAAGCACACCATATGCCCCCTTTGTCCCCTTTGTCCCCTTTGATCTCTCGTTTTCACACCTTACCTTCAATATCTCTTTTATCTCTTATCCCATTTTATGAGTATAGAAGTTGGGATGTAATGTTAAAATTGTACAAGGCATTGGTGAGGCCAATTCTGGAGTATGGGGTACAATTTTGGTCGCCTAATTATAGGAAGGATGTCAACAAAATAGAGAGAGTACAGAGGAAATTTACTAGAATGTTGCCTGGGTTTCAGCAACTAAGTTACAGAGAAAGGTTGAACAAGTTAGGGCTTTATTCTTTGGAGCGCAGAAGGTTAAGGGGGGACTTGATAGAGGTTTTTAAAATGATGAGAGGGATAGACAGAGTTGACGTGGAAAAGCTTTTCCCACTGAGAGTAGGGAAGATTCAAACAAGGGGACATGACTTGAGAATTAAGGGACTGAAGTTTAGGGGTAACATGAGGGGGAACTTCTTTACTCAGAGAGTGGTAGCGGTGTGGAATGAGCTTCCAGTGAAGGTGGTGGAGGCAGGTTCGTTTTTATCATTTAAAAATAAATTGGAAAGTTATATGGATGGGAAAGGAATGGAGGGTTATGGTCTGAGCGCAGGTATATGGGACTAGGGGAGATTATGTGTTCGGCACGGACTAGAAGGGTCGAGATGGCCTGTTTCCGTGCTGTAATTGTTATATGGTTATATGGTTATATCTCTCATTTGCACATCTCATTTCTCATCTCTCATTTCTCTCTCCTCTGACTCTCAGTTTGAAGAAGGGTCTCGATCCAAAACGTCCAGAGATGCTGCCTGTCCCGCTGGTTTACTCCAGCATTTTGTGTCTACCTGCTACCCTATCTACTTGTGCTGCCATCTTTAGTGAGCCGTGAATTTGGATTCCAAGATCCCTCTGCACATCAATGCTGTTAAAGGTCTTGCCATTACTTGTATACTCTCCCCTTACATTCAACTTCCCAAAGTGCAACACCTCACACTTGCTCGGATTAAACTCCATCTGCCATTTTATCATCCACGTCTGCAGCTGACCTTTATCCTGCTGTATCTTCTGATAACTTTTTCAGTCAGTAATTCCTCCAATTTTGATGTCGTCAGCAAACGTCCTCACCAACCCATGTCCATTCATGTCCAGGTAATTTATATATATGTCGCTGCACAGATCCCTGCAGAACTCCACTGGTTACAGACCTCCAGTAAGAATACCTTCCTTCCACCACAACCCACTGCCTTCTATGAATAAGCCAGTTCTGAATCCATACAACCGAGTTATCATGAATCACACACATTTCAATCTTCGGGATCAGCCTACCATGAGGAACTTTATCAAAAATATCATCTTCATCAATCTCCTTTGTTACCTCCTCAAAAAACTCAATCAAGTTAGTAAGGCACAGCCTGCCCATACACAGCCATGCTGGCTGTCCCTGATAAACCCATTCTCTTCCAAATGGGAGTAAATCCTATCTCAAAGAATTCTCTCCAATTGTTTCTTGACCACTGATGTGAGGTTCACTGGCATGGATTGTCTCTACTTCCCTTCTTAAACAAAGGACCAACATTGGCCACTCTCCAGTTCGCTGGGACCTCTCCTGTGGCTAGGGAAGAAACAAAGACCCTCGTCAATCTCCTCCCTTGCTTCCCTCAATAACCTGGGATAGATCCCATCAGGGCCTGGGAACTTATCCACCTTAATGCTCTACAAGAGCCTCATCACCACCTCCTTCTCGATCTCATACTGCCCTAGCATAGTTGTATTCTCCACACTGATCTCATTGTCCTACACATCCCACGCAGCCACGGTGGCGCAGCGGTAGAGTTGCTGCCTTACAGCGCTTGCAGCACCGAAGGCCCGGGTTCAATCCCGACTACAGGTGCTGTCTATATGGAGTTTGTATGTTCTCCCCGTGACCGCGTGGGTTTTCTCCGAGATCTCCGGTTTCCTCCCACACTCCAAAGATGTACAGGTTTGTAGGTTAATTGGCTTGGTTATTGTAGATGGTTTATGCATGCAACCTATAATGTAGCTACCTCAATACCACTAATCACGCCCAGTCATCTCAGTATAACTGTGATATCTTCCACTTGCTCCTCCCTTGGTTCCAGTACGCCTGAAGACTAGATGCAGTCAGTACTGGGACGTGTTTGACATGTGCCTTTATTAAAGACTCAGTAAAGTTACAGTGTGTCAGACTTAATCCTTTACATGGTGTCAGTAAGTTAAACGCACGCCTCCTGTTTATCGGGTTTTATTTGCTCCTAGTTTTACTAGTGTTTAATTCCCCATTTACCATGGCATTCTCGTGCCGCAAGCCCTCTCCCCTTGTCTTTGACGCTGACATTGCGGAGCGATGGGCTACTTTCGTGATGGACTATAACCACTTAATCAACATCGTGCACCGAAACGACCCTGATGCGGTCAAAGCCTCACTCCTGCTGAACCTTGCCGGTCCCGATGCTATGAAGCGTGCTCAGGCTTTCACTTACAATCCAGCGGTCCTGGATGACAACGACCAGGTCGTCGAGCTGGCGGAATCTGCCAACGACCCGGTATGTCTCTTACGCAAGTTTGCGGAGATTTTTGACCTGCCCTCCAACCGTATATTGGAGCGGGCTAGATTCTTTACAAGGAAACAGCAGCCTGATGAACCTGTTGAATGTTTCATCGCTGACCTGCGCTACCTCGCTCAGCGGTGCCGTTTCGAGAACATGCGTGATCAGCTCACCAGAGATATTATGGTCACCGGCATGCTAGATCAGAAGCTACGAGCAGAGCTGCTGCGAAGACCGGATCTCACCCTGACTGAGGCTATGCATGCATGCCGTAAAGCTGAGGTGGTTGACCTGCCACATGGGCAGAGGGGATCTGATAATCGGGCTATTAATCTGACTGGTGTTGCTATGCCCCGTCGCAAGCAAGACAACGTTCGCCCTGCACCGCGGTTGACTTATGCCGCTCGGGTCCCGCTTGTCAAGAAGTGCCCCAACTGCAACTATGTCCACTCTATGCAGTCGCAGTGCCCAGCATTTGGGAAAGCTTGTAATTTCTGTAAGAACTTGAACCATTTCTCAGCTGCCTGTCGCTCCCGTGGGAACGTTCCTCCAGCTCCCAGACAAGTTTTAAACAACCTTCAACAAGTTGATAACGAATTCGCTTCACAGTCTTCTGTCGACACTGCCCTCGACTCTGAGCCCAGCATTTCCATGGGAGATGCCAGTGTTTATTCTCTCCTTCATAACCAATCTCGCCTCCCCGATCCTTCTGTGCTTGTCACTGTCAACAACAAGTCCTTCACTGCTAAGCTGGACACGGGGACGAAGGTGAATGTTATGTCAACATCCCTGTTCAGGAAGATAAGGAATAATGAGCTGTTGACTGCTGATCGCTCCATATTGCGTGCTTATGGGGGAGGAGCTAAAACCTGTGGGGAGGGCCACCTTCCACTGTATGCTGAAGAAATCTTCGCGTGACCTGTCGTTTTTCATTCTTGACTGTGACTGTGTGACTCTGTTGAGCAATCAGGCGTGTCAGGATCTCGGGCTGGTGTCCTTTGACCGTACTGTCCACGAAGTGCGGGTGATGCTGAATCCACTCTCCGAGTACCCTGACCTATTCGATGATGAACTGGGTAAGCTGCCCCTTGTATACAAGATCGCAACTGACCCATCGGTTGTACCTGTGGTCCGTGCTCCACACAGGGTGTCGTTTGCCATGAAGGGCAAGGTCGAAGCCATGCTGAAGAACATGGTTGACATGGGAGTGCTTGAAGCTGTCAGCGAACCCACCGAGTGGGTCTCCACCATGGTCGCCACCATGAAGAAGGGTAAGAGCGAGATACGGGTGTGCATCAACCCCAAAGACTTAAATCTGGCAATAAGACAGTCCTCTATGAGGACTGTAGAAGATGTTGCTGCCCAGGTCGGTCAGGCCATGGTGTTCTCTGTCCTTGATGCCAGGAGCTCATTCTGGCAAATACCTCTAGACAAACACTCCTCAGACTTGACCACTTTTGGCACCCCCTTCGGAAGATTCAAATTTTTGCGGATGCCGTTCGGCATCAACTCTGCCAGCGAAGTGTTTCAACGCTCCATGCAGCAACTGTTTGCTGGCCTGCCATGTGCCATTATCGTGGATGACATCCTGGTTTTTGGGAAAGATGCTGCTGAGCACGACCACAACCTCCGACGGATTCTAGACCGCGCTCGCCAGATCAACTTAAAACTTAACCCGTCAAAGTGCAAGTTCCGTGTAGCTGAAGTACCCTATGTTGGCCACATCTTCACAGCCCACGGGCTGAAACCTGATCCGCAGAAGACCAATGCTATCACCGAGCTGCCTGCCCCGACTGACGTGACCAGCCTGCAGCGTTTCCTGGGCATGGTCAACTATTTGGGAAAGTTCATCCCCGACCTCAGCGAGTTGAGCACACCCCTGAGGCAACTGACGACAAAAGACATTGCCTGGTCCTGGTTTCCCCAACACCAGCAGGCTTTCGACCTTCTCAAAACAAAGCTGATTAGCACACCGACTCTCAAGTTTTTCGATCTGCAACGTCCTATTGTAGTTACGTGTGATGCTTCCTGCTTCGGACTCGGCGCTGCCTGCCTGCAACTCCATGATGATGGCTCGCTGCAGCCCATTTCTTATGCCTCGCGTACCATGACAGACACTGTGCAGCGCTATGCACAAATCGAGAAGGAGCTTCTTGCAGTTGTATTCGCCTGCTCCAAGTTCAAGGACTTCCTTTTCGGTACCAGGTTCATCATCGAGACGGATCATCAACCCTTGGTGACCATCCTCAATAAGCCTATCCACATCGCTCCAGCTAGACTCCAGCGCATGATGTTACAGCTCCAGCGGTTCGACTTTCTGATCGTGTACAAGAGGGGCACCGAGATGCATGTGGCCGACGCGCTGTCCCGGGCCCCCCGTCCTCCTGTGACAGGCACCCCTACGAGCAGGAGGATCTGCAGGTACTCAATGTCAAATTTGTTCCCTCTAAACAGCTGCAGTGCCTGGTTGAGCACACCGCCAACGACCCCGACCTGCAACAGCTCGCAGCTGTCATCCAGCGGGGGTGGCCCAGCAGACGCACCTCACTGCCTGCGGGCGCCCACCCTTTCTTTCTGGTCCGCGACGAGCTTGTGCTCCAGGACGGCATCATCATCAAGGGTCACAAGGTGGTCGTCCCTGCCTCCCTATACGACTTGTACTAAAACGCTGCCCACATGGGGCATCCCGGAGCCGATGCCACCGTCTCACATGCCCAAGAACAATACTATTGGCCCGGCATGGCCAAGTACATTAAAGCCCGAGTAGCCTCCTGTCCTGATTGCAACACTCTTGCCCCACATCAGCAGCGCCAGCCACTTCTGCAGCAGCCTGCGCCTGCCATGCCCTGGACCTCGCTGGCTGCTGACATATTCGAATGGCGAGGCAAGCACTACCTGGTGTTGGTTGATTCATACTCCAACTGGGTCGAAGTGGACCTTCTCCCTGCTATCACCTCTGAAATGGTTATCAGTAAGCTGCGCAGACATTTTGCTACCTTTGGGTCCCCGGTCCGCTTGCAGACCGACAACGGCCGTCAGTTCACCAGCGCAGAATTCCAGGCTTTCGCTGTGAAGTGGAACTTCACTCACTATACCAGCAGCCCCGAATACCTGCAGAGCAACGGCCTGGCCGAGCGAGCTGTCCGCAGTGCTAAGAATTTGCTCGAGCAGTCTCGTCTCTCCAATGGTGACTTCTACCAGGGTCTACTAAACCTTCGGAACATCTCACGGGACCCTACCATGCGATCCCCTGCCCAGCGTCTGATGTCCCGCGTGCTTCGCCCACCGATGCCGATCGCCCAACAATCCCTGGTGCCCAAGGTCCTCCAGCCTGCCGCCGTCCAGCAACGGATTGCTCACAAGCATGAGGTACAGCGCCGCTCTCACGACAAGTCCTGCCGCCCGCTCTCACCACTACTGTCTGGCCAGGTCGTCCGCATGCAGACAGCCACCGGATTCTCCCGACTCGCAACCATTGTTGGTGTGGACGACTCCCCGAGATCTTACCTGGTGGACTTTGATGGAACTGTCTACCGCCCGAGCCGCCAGCACCTGTTGGCCGTTAACGAGCCTCAGCCTCCTCCTGCGGATCCCTACGCTCCTCCTTTGCGTTTCGAACCTGTCATTGCTAATTACCCCACAGCTCCCTGCATGTCCCGGTCAGTTCGCTTGCCGCGTTCTCCTCCCTCTGCGCTTCCTGGTTCCGGGCAGATGATCTCCTCCCCTGCTCGTTATCCCTCTCCTCCTTCTCCCCCGTCTCCTCCTCCTGGATCACCAGTGCCGGTTGGGTCACCTCCCGCATTCCCGGTTGTGTCTCCGCCGACTTTCTCCTTCCCGGCTGCTACTGCTCCGCCTCCTCTTCTTTCTGGTGGGGAGGGTGATGGTGCTATACGCACACGCTCGGGTCGGGTTGTCAAACCTCCTGTCCGCTACGGTGATTTCGTTTAAATTTGCATGTGTTGTATAATCACACTGCCACTATTATAACTTCAATTTTAGATTTCTAAGGGAAAGGATGTAGATGGTTTATGCATGCAACCTATAATGTAGCTACCTCAATACCACTAACCACGTCCAGTCATCTCAGTATAACTGTGATATCTTCCCCTTGCTCCTCCCTTGGTTCCAGTACGCCTGAAGACTAGATGCAGTCAGTACTGGGACATGTTTGACATGTGCCTTTATTAAAGACTCAGTAAAGTTACAGTGTGTCAGACTTAACTCCTTTACAGTTATAAATGTAAAAAATGTAAAAAATTGGCTAGTGTGTGTAGGGTAGGGTTAGTGCGCAGACTGGTGCGGACTCGGTGGGCTGAAGGACCTGGTTCTGTGCTGTGTCTCTAAAATAAAATAAACAAAACTATCTATCCATTCCCAACACAGATGCTACCTGACCCGCTGAATTCCTCCAGCAATTTGTTTCTGGCTCGTGATTGCAACATCTGCTGTCTCTTGTTTCTGCCTAATGCATTGCTTTGATAGACACAAAGTGCAGGAGTAACTCAGTGGGTCCGGCAGCATCTCCAGAGAAAATGGATGGGTGATGTTTCAGGTCAGGACCCTTCTCCAGACTGATAGAGTTTCAACCTGAAACGTCACCCATCCTTTTTTCCCCAGAGATGTTGCTTGACCTGATGGATTACTCCAGCACTTTGTGTCTATCTTCTGTATAAACCGGCATCTGCATTCCTTCCTGCTTTGCTCTGCAGAAGCTTTGGATACCCAGGCGATGGTACTCAGACCATTATATTCAACTCTTCCACCAACTATCACACACAGAGAAGGTTTACGAGGATGTTGCCAGGACTAGACGGGCTAAGCTAAAGGGAGAGGTCGAGTAGACTGGGACTCTATTCTTTGGAGCGCAGGAGGGGCGATCTTATAGAGGTGTATAAAATCATGACTAGTGCAGGTGCCATAGGTTATGGGGAGAAGGCAGGAGAATGGGGTTAGGATGGAGAGAGATTAGCCATGATTGGTGGAGTAGACTTGATGGGCCGAATGGCCTTATGCCCCTGTCCCACTTAGGAAACCTCGGGAGACTTTGCGCCCCATCCAAGGTTTCCGTGCCATTCCCGGAGGTTTTTGTCAGTCTCCCTACCTGCTTCCACTACCTGAAACCTTCGGCAACCACCTGCATCCTCCAGGAACCGCACGGAAACCTTGGGTGGGGCGCAAAGTCTACAGAGGATTCCGTTCAAGTTTCCTAAGTGGGACAGGGGCATAAATCTACGTCTATCACGTATGACCTTATGAACTTATGAGAGGAAAAGATTGGGTATACAGTGGGTAAGAAGGAACTGAAAATGCTGGTTTGAACCGAAGATAGAAACATAAAGCTGGAGTAACTCTGCGGGACAGGCAGCATCTTTGAAAGAAGGAATGTGTGACATTTCGGGTTGAGACCCTTCTTCAGACTGGTTCGGGATAAGGGAAACGAGAGATATAGATAGTGATATAGCGAGATAAAGAACAATGAATGAAAGATATGCAAAAAAGTAACGATGATAAAGCAGTTTGTTGGGTGAAAACAAGACGCTAGTGTGACTTGGGTGGGGGAAGGATAGAGAGAGAGGGAATGTCGGGCCTACCTGAAGTGAGAGAAATCAATATTCATACCACTGGGCTGTAAGCTGCCCAAGTGAAATATGAGATGCTGCTCCTCCAATTTGCGTTTAACCTCGCTCTGACAATGGAGGAGACCTAGGACAGAAAGGTCTGTATAGGAATGGGAAGGAGAATTAAAGTGTCCAGCAACCGGGAGATCAGGTTGGTTCAGCCGGGCTGAGTGAAGGTATTTCGCGAAATGATCACCCAGTCTGCGTTTGGGTTCAGTTCAGTTTCCTGCTTTGTCATGTGTAGGTTAACACAGGGTCAACGGTACAATGAAATGTGTTTGACAAGACAATGGTCACCTCAGCAATGATATTACAAGGATAAAAATAAGATAAAATAAGATAAGATAAAAGTGACATTGTTAGGTAAAAGACAATAATAAATATAATAATCAACATATATGATGTGTTTATGAGTTCAGAAGCCTGATGACATGATGATAAATACTGTTCCTAAGTCTGGTGGTACGTGCAGCCATGCTCCTGTATCGTCTGCCTGACGGTAACAAGGAGAACAGTCTGCGTGCTGGGTGGCTGTGGTCCTTGATGATGCTGTGTGCCTTCCGCAGGCACCGCTTGTGGAAAATGTCCTGAATGGCCGGTCTGCCAACGTTAAGAATCCACAACTTGAACAATGGATACAGTAGATTAAGTTGGAGGAGGTGCAAGTGAACCTCTGCCTAACCTGAAAGGACTGTCGGGGTCCCTGGACAGAGTTGAGGGAGGAGGTATAGCGACAGGTGTTGCAACTTCTGCAGTTGCAGGGGAAGGTACCTGCGGATGGGGTGGTTTGGGTGGGAAGGGATGAGTTAACCAGGGAGTTGCGGAGGGAACGGTCTCTGCAGAAGGTGGAAAGGGGTGGAGATGGGAAAATGTGGTTGGATCCCATTGGAGGAGGTGGACATTTTTGAGGATTATGTGTTGTATGTGTTGGCTGCTGGGGTGGAAGGTAAGGACTAGGGGGACTCAGTTGCGACTATGGGGAGAGGGAGCAAGGGCAGAGCTGCGGGGTACCGAGGAGACATGAGTGAGGGCCTCATTTATGATGGGAGAGGGGAATCATTGTTCCCTAAAGAATGAGGACATGTCAGATGTCCTAGGTATGGAACACCGC
The DNA here is from genome assembly GCF_010909765.2 of Amblyraja radiata. NCBI lineage: Eukaryota > Metazoa > Chordata > Chondrichthyes > Rajiformes > Rajidae > Amblyraja > Amblyraja radiata. The sequence goes on from NC_045982.1 coordinate 34,007,283, forward strand.
ATCTTGGGCGCAGATGTGGCGTAGTTGAAGGAATTGGGAGTAGGGGATAGAGCCTTTGTGGGAAGCAGGGCGGGAAGAAGAGTAGTCAAGATAGTTGTGGGAGTCCATGGGTTTGTAATAGATGTCAGTCAATAGTCTATTTCCTGTGATGGAGATTGTGAGATCAAGAAACAGGAGGGAGATGTCAGAGATGGTCCAAGTGAATTTGAGTGCAGGATGGAATTGGTGGTGAAGTTGATGAAGTCAGTGAGTTCTGCATGGGTGCAGGAGGTAGCACCAATGCAGTCATCAATGTAACAGAGGTAGCCTGGAACAGAGATTGGTCAACGTACCCTACAAAGAGGCAGGCATAGCTGGGGCCCATGCGGGTGCTATAGCTACGCCTTGGACTTGGAGGAAGTGGGAGGAATCAAAGGAGAAGTTGTTGAGGGTGAGGGCCAGCTCCACAAGGCAGAGTAAAGTGTTAGTAGAGGGAAATTGGATGGTTCTGCGGTCGAGGAAGAAACGGAGGGCTTTAAGGCCTTCCTGGTGAGGGATGTAGAGTGACTGAACAACCAGAGCAAAGATGAGGGAGTGGGGGCTCGAACAGCAGAAGTCATTAAAGAGACGAAGGGCATGTGAAGTGTCTTGGACATAGTTCGGGAGAGATTGGACCAGGGGGGATAGGATGGTGTCGAGTTACGTGGAAATCATTTCTTTGGGACAGGAGCAGGCACAAACCATGGGTCTGCCAGGGCAGCTGTGTTGGTGGATTTTGGGGAGAAGGTAGAACCGGGCCGTGCGGGGCTGGGAAATGATAAGGTTAGAGGCTGTGGAAGGCAGACAGCCAAAAATGATGACATCAATAATGGTGTTTGAGATTAAGGCCTGGTTCTCATCTGTGGGACCATGGTCCGATGATAAGTAGGAGCAGGCGTTTGAGAGCTGTCGCTCGGCCTCAGCCCGGTAGAGGTCAGTGCGCCAGACTACCATGGCACCTCCCTTGTCAGCGGGTTTGATTATAATGTCAGGTTTGCTGCAGAGTGAGCGGAGGGCTGTAGGTTCAAGATGCACAGTCTCTTGCCCAGAGTAGGTGAATCGAGGACCAGAGGCCATAGCTTTAAGATGAAGGTGAAAAAAAATTAATAGGAATCTGAAGGGTAACTTTTTCACACAAAGGGTGGTGGGTGTATGGAACAAGCTGCCAGATGAGGTAGTTGAGGCAGGGACTATCCCAACATTTTTAGAAACAGTTAGACAGATACATGGATTGGACTGGTTTGGAAGGATATGGACCTAACGTGGGCAGGTGGGACTATTGTCACTGGGACATGTTGGCCCGTGTGGGAAAGTTAGGCTGAAGGGCCTGTTTCCACACTGTCAAGCTAGGAAAAGGGTAAGTACAATGAGATCTGGGTGTCCTTGTACATCAGTCATTGAAAGTAAGCATGCAGGTACAGCAGGTATGTGAAGAAAGCTAATGGCGTATTGGCTTTAATAATGAGAAGATTTGAGTATAGGAGCAAAGAGGTCCTTCTGCAGTTGTACAGGGTCCTGGTGAATCCACACCTGGAGTATGGTGTGCAGTTTTGGTCTCCAAATTTGAGGAAGGAGATTCTTGCTATTGAGGGAGTGCAGCGTAGGTTCACCAGGTTAATTCCCGGGATGGCCGGACTGTCATATGGTGAAAGAATGGAGCGGCTGGGCTTGTATACATTAGAATTAGAATGATGAGAGGGGATCTTATTGAAACATTTGAGATTAGTAAGGTATCGGACACACTAGGGGCAGGAAACATGTTCCCAATGTTGGGAGAGTGCAGGACCATTGGCCACAGTTTAAGAATAAGGAGTAGACCATTAGAATGGAGGTGAGGAAAAAGTTTTCACCCTGAGAGTTGTGGATCTGTGGCATTCTCTGCATCAGAAGACAGTGGAGGCCAGTTCTCTGGATGCTTTGAAGAGAGAGTTAGAGCTCTTAAAGATAGCTGAGTCAAGGGATATGGGGAGAAGGCAGGAACGGGGTACTGATTGTAGATGATCAGCCATGATCACAGCGAATGGCGGTGCTGGCTCGAAGGTCCGCATGGCCTACTCCTGCACTTATTGTCTCTTGTGTATTATCACTCAATGAGTCTATGACTATCCACATCTCTGGTGCTCTGTTAATGAGCTAACACTATTGCCTTCATGTACTGAATGCATCATGGCCTCGCAATATATTGTTGCTATATATCTTTGTACAAGTCAAATCTTTGTGCTGATTTAGGCCACTAATTACCACATAGAGAGCCTCTGGTACAACTGTGCGGTTAGTTATCCTTGTTGTTATTAACATTCAATCATGGCTGATCCATCTCTCCCTCTCCACCCCTTTCTCCTGCCTTCTCCCCATAACCCCTGACACCCGTACTAATCAAGAATATATCTATCTCTGCCGCACAAATATCCACAGCCTTCTGTGACAAAGAATTCCACAGATTCACCACCCACTGACTAAAGAAATTCCTCCTCATCTTCATCCTAATTGAACATCCTTTAATTCTGAGGCTATGGCCTCTATTCCTGGACTCTCCCAATAGTGGGAACATCCTCTCCACATCCACTCTATCCAGGCCTTTCACTATTCGTTAAATTTCAATGAGGTCCCCCCTATTCCTTCTAAACTCCAGCAAGCACAGGAGCAAGGAAAATAAACAATCCTCTCATTCAAAATTGATTAGACTTCCAGACTGCAGTGTTGAATCCATTTTCTGTTGACAACATCAGAGTGTTAAAGACTAACAAAATAGCAACTTAAAACACTTAAAGCAGTTTGACGTATAAAGAAAAAGATTGAATTGGACAGGGATTTATTCTACTTTTACATAGAAATGAATATATTACCAGAAATGAATATTTTGGGGCGGCACGGTGGTGCAGCGGTAGAATTGCTGCCTTACAGCGCCAGAGACTCCGGTACAATCCAGACTATGGGTGCTGTCCGTACGGGGCTTGTACATTTTCCCCGTGGCCTTGTGGGTTTTCTCCGGGTGCTCCGGCTTCCTGCCACTCTCCAAAGATGTACAGGTTTGTAGGTTAATTGGCTTCTGTAAAAATTGTAAATTGTCCTGGTGTGTGTAGGATAGTGCTAGTGTGCGGGGATCGCTGGTCGGTGCAGACTCGGTGGACAGATGTTCCATGCTGTATCTCTAAACTAAACTAAACTAAACTACTATCCAATAAAGAAATAAAGTTATATGAAGTTACTTGAATATTTATTTTCAAACATTATTAGTACAATGACCCCAAAATAATCCAGTCAGTTTGTCAACAGATAGGATTCCTGTTGATGACCAGGCTTCATTTTACTGAAGCTGGCATATTTCAACAGTGCTTTGCATATTTGTAGTGTGACATCAGTTAGAATTAGACACAATACTGCAGAAATTTTACAAGCAAATAATTAATACATTATTAATACAAGGTATACGTCACAGGTCATTACAATTACATGCCATGACATCTCAGATGTTGAGTTTCAACTGGTATCCACATGACATTTCAATTGTTTATATTACCTCTATTTATACAGTAAGGAACAATCCGTCTTTACAGAAAACTGTGCCAACGTTTATTTGACATTTTATTTTGCCGAAGACAAACACAAAATGCTGGAGTAGCTCAACGAGTCAGGGAGCATCTCTGGAGAAAAGGAATATGGGCATCACGGAGGCATAGCAGTGGAGTTGCTGCCTTGCAGCACCAGAGACCCGGGTTCGATCCTGACTATGGGTACTGTCTGTAAGGAGTTTGTATGTTCTCACCATGACCTGCGTGGGTTTTCTCCGAGATCTTCGGTTTCCTCCCACACTCCAAAGCTGTGCAGGTTTGTAGGTTAATTGGCTTGGTATTGTAAATTGTCCCTAGTGTGTGTGGGATAGTGTTAATGTGCGGGAATCGCTGGTCGGTGCAGACTCAGTGGGCCGAAGGGCCTGTTTCCATGCTGTATCTCTAAAGGAAACTAAACTAATCGGTGACATTTCGGGTTGGAACCCTTCATCCGACCCGAGATTTCACCTGTTCCTTTCCTGCAGAGATGCCGCTTGACTGCCTGAGTTACTCCAGTATTCTGTGTCTATTTTCGGGTATAAACCAGCATCTGCAGTTCCCTCCTACATAGTTTTTTTTTTGCCACTGGTTTGTGTTTCTTTTCTCTGACACACAATTAATCCAAATCCTGTGGTGGTACAATGAATTGTTTATTGCCCATTTAGTTGACTCACACCTCGAAGTTATATTTCCTTTGAGAAAGGTTTCAGAACATCTCAGAATCTTTGTCTCTGTCCACCTGACACTTACCTCCATTGACAAAGCTTGGCACAGGTTGCTGGTTTGATGTTGGGCATGCTAGTGACAGATCAGCATAGTTTAGTTTAGAGTTGCAGCATGGAAACAGGCCCTTCGACCCACCGGGTCTGCGCTGACCAGCGATCCACCGCATATTAACACTATCCTACATCCATTAGGGACAATTTTTTGTTTACATTCACCAAGCCAATTAACCTACATACCTGGACGTCTTTGGAGTGTGGGAGGAAACCGAAGATCTTGGAGAAAACGCACGCAGGTCACGGGGAGAAAGTACAAACTCCGTACAGACAGCACCCATAGTCTGGATTGAACCCAGGTCACTGGCGCTGCATCTGCTGTAAGGCAGCAACTCTACCGCTGCGCCACCGTGCTTAGATGCTTGAGAATAACATGGGCATCATTGCAGGGGAACAAGTTGCAGGAACCTGAAGACTGTGACCGCCAGGTCCAAGAATAGCTTCTTCTAAGCAACCATTGAGTTCTTAAACACTACACAACACTAGGTTCATAAGTTCATAAGTGATAGGAGGAGAATTAGGCCATTCGGCTCATCAGGTCTACTCCGCCATTCAACCATGGCTGATCTATCTCTCCCTCACAACCCTATTTCTCCTGCCTTCTCCCCATAACTCCTGACACACATACTAATCAAGAATCTATCAATCTCTGCCTTAAAAATATCGATTTACGGCCTCCACAACCCTCTGTAGCAAAGAATTCCACAAATTCATCACCCTCTGACTAAACAAATTCCTCCTCATCTCCTTCCTAAAGGAACGTCTTTTAATTCTGAGGCTGTGACCTCTAGACCTAGATTCTCCCATTATGATTTCTCCAGTATGAACGTCTAGGATTTGTCTTTCATTGCACAAAGGACTTCATTAAAGATAGAATGTAGGTGGAGATGGTAGGATTGGTGGGAGAACTGCGAAGGGGGAGAGGATGGAGAAAGAAAGCAAGGGCTAACTATCTTTGTCCCGCCCCCTCCCCTGACTTCAGTCTGAAGAAGGATCTCGACCCGAAATGTCGCCCATCCCTTCTCTCCAGAGATGCTGCCTCACCTGCTGAGGTACTGAAAGTAAGCATGCAGATACAGCTGGCAGTGAAGAAAGCTAATGGCATGTAGGCCTTCATTGCGAGAGGATTTGAGTTTAGGAGCAAGGAGTTCCTACTGCAGTTGTACAGGTCCCTGGTGAGACCGCACCTGGAGTATTGTGTGCAATTTTGGTCTCGTAATTTGAGGAAGGACATTATTGCTATTGAGGGAATGCAGAATAGGTTCATCAGGTAAATTCCTGGGATGGCGGGACTGACATATGATGAAAGAATGGGTTGACTGGGCTTGTATTCACTGGAATTTAGAAGGATGAGAACGGATCTTATAGAAAAATATAAAATTCTTAAAGGATTGGTCAGGCTAGATACAGGAAAAATGTTCCTGATGTTGGGGGAGTCCAGAACCAGGGGTCAGAGTTTTAAGAAATAGAGGTAGGCCACTTAGGACTGAGAAGAGGAAAGACTTCACAGAGGGGGGAGGCTTGGAACGAGCTATTTACGTTTGTACGTTCTCCCCGTGATCTGCGTGGGATTTCTACACGATCCCACACTCCAGTTGTGAATTTGTGGAATTCTCTGCCACAGAAGGCAGTGGAGACCAATTCACTGGATGTTTTCAAGAGAGTTAGATTTTGCTCCTAGGGTTAATGGAATCAAGGGATAGAGGGGAAAAAGCAGGAACGGGGTACTGTTTTTGTAGATGATCAGCCATGGTCATATTGAATGGTGGTACTGGCTCGAAGGGCCAAACGGCCTACTCCTGCACCTATTTTTCTATGTTTCTCTCTATGTGTATTGGCATTGATTGCCCTGCTCCAAGTAAGAATTTCATTGTCCTGTTAACAATATATGTGACAATTGAACTCTGCTAACTTTTGCCTCTTGAATGTCGTGTGGGAGATGATGCTGACTTTGGCTTGTTCATCCTAGCAGTTTATTTGGAACCTTTTGCAGAGACCATGTTGGTCACATTTTCCCAGTGGCCTGATTTGCCTGCTGTAGGTGCCAGAAATACACATGGGAGCAGGGATCAGGGACCATGTGGTTTATAGAGTCACAGAGTCATACAGCATGGAAACAAGCCATTCGGCCCTGCTTGCCAATGCCGACCAACATGTCCCATCTACAAAAGTCCCACCTGCCTCTAAATGTACCCTATCCATGTACCTGCCTAAATATTTCTTAAAACATTGCAATCGTAACCTGCTCCACTACCTCCTCCAGCAGCTCGATCTCTATACCAACCACCCTTTGTGTGAAAAAGTTACCGTTCAGGTCCCCATTAAATCTTTCCACCCTCACCTTAAACCTATGTCGTCTGGTTCTCGATTCCCCTACTCTGGGCAAGAGACTCTGCGCGTCCATCCAATCTATTCCTCTCATTATTTTGTACACCTATACGATAACCCCTCATCTCCTGCTCTCCAAGGAATAAAGCTCTAGCCTGCTCAGCTTCTCACAACAGCTCAGGCCCTCGAGTCCTGGCAATGTACTGGTCAAGTTCCAGATCTGAGGTTTAGTGCTTCACACAATCTCTTGCTCAATCAACCAAAGTCGATTCAGTGTTGCCTCACTGAAAGCGATGGCAACTTCCATCATCAATATCTTCCCATGTCCAGAGCTGATGTCTGAAATATAGGGTATTATTTACTGTCAGGAGGCAGAGTGGAGTGGTGGGGGAAGGTTACAGGGAAGCTTGGTCCTGCATGTTAGCCGGGCTGATGAAAAGAGCCAAGGATGACTTCAAAGTTTCCTTGGAAAACTGAAACAACTCCATTCGCTCCAGGGAATGTCCAGCCTGTGTCCACTCAAATTGGAGAAAGAGCATTTGGGAGACGATTGAGAACCTTAGGGCTGGAGATCAGGAGCACAGAGAAAGTTTGTAAAAGCAGCGGAAGGAGCAGAGTACACCACCTCCAACCCACTCCAACACAGGGCAGCATGGTGGCACAGCGGTAGTTGCGGCCTTACGGCTCCAGGGTTCGATCCTGACTACGGGTGCTGTCTCTACGGAGTTTGTACGTTCTCCCCGTGACCTGCGTGGGGTTTCTCCGGGATCTCCGGTTTCCTCCCACACACCAAAGGCGTACAGGTTTGTAGGTTAATTGGCTTGGTGTAAATGTAAATTGTCCCTCAGATAGTGTTAGTGTGCGGGGATCGCTGGTCGGAGTGGACTCGGTGGGCTGAAGGCTGTGTTTCCACGCTGGATCTCTAAACTAAACCAACTAAAACTACTCCTGCATTGGCATCATCGGCAGCCGTAGAATTTAGAAAACCGAATAGCAAGTCAGTTCGCCTCAATCCTGTGGCACAGCCAGAGAGAGGAGGATGTTAATTTATACATAGTGTGTGAAGTCAGAGAAGGTTTTCTTAACAAGGCTTTTGTGCAATCCAATATAGTTTTCTTGTTATTCTGTTGGGGAAGGAAGAACATTGAGAAGATTAGTTTGAATGACTTAGATAGATATCTTGGTTGGCAGGGCCCCCAAGCCTGTTTCTCTGCCGTAGGACTCAATTACACAAATTATGTTAATAACAGGAGCATGATATCAAAGTTTAGAGATTTCCATTTTTTATCTGGAAGCCTTGAATTATGTCCGGAATCTCCGATTTAATTTGCGTCCTTCCTTCCCTGGACTCTAGTCGTGCAATTACTCAGTCAATCATGAAATTGAAATGAACCCTGGACAAATACACACTGGGTGCTTTTATAAAAATGCTTTGTTTTAAATTCTCTACCTTTCTCCACCATTCGTGTTTGAAGTTAATGCAAATGAGGACAGGGCCTCGGCTTGGCCTCCATTGAAACCGAGCATGATGTGCAGTCACTTTAATTTCCAATGCCCTTTGAAATTTGAACCCTTGTTTCCTGTTAACGATCAAGATAACAGATTTTCTAGAAAAGTGAAATGAAATATAAAAGTGTATCGGCGTATGAGCACAAAAGGCTGACGGAGAGAAAACGTTGACACAGTGAACGTTTTATAATCAGAAATTGGATGGGGAAAAAAGAGGTGACAAGTTGTCCACAGGCAATACTAAGAGAGAGTATTGGGGAGAAGGCTGGAGAATGGGGTTCAGAGGGAATGGTAGATCAGCCATTATTGAATGACAGAGCAGACTTTCGTTTAGTTTGGTTTAAATATACAGCACGGAAACAAGCCCACCGAATCTGCAACAACCAGCGATCCTCACACACTAACACTATCCTACACTAGGGACAATTTATAATTATACCTACAAACCTGTACGTCTTTGGAGTGTGGGATCTTGGAGAAAGCACACGCAGATCACGGGGAGAACGTACAAATGTAAATAGCTCGTTCTAAGCTTCCCCCCAGTCTAGTTTCAGTCAATAAGATACTGAGTCAACCACTTGTGCATCTAAACTTTATTTTGGAAAAATACAATTACAGTTCCCACTACTATACCTAACCACCACAGGTTTGATCCTTGTAACTGCCTGGCCAAGCCCTTATAGCCTCGTTCAAGCAGAGACACTCCAGAAGGTCACCCAGTCCTAAGCGTTCTCCCAGAAGATCGACACAGGACCTCGTGGGAGCGGCCTTTTATAGGTCCCCAGACCTTGAGGGGCCGAACCACATGGGGGTGGTCTCTTTACAGTCCTATAACAGATATCGATTAACACAGTACATGATAGACATTTCCCCAACCGAATAATACAGTGATTAATACAATGTATCTGATGAAGTTTCTAGATGCAAGTTAACACAGATGAATTATGCAACATGTGCCTGGATATTCAAGAAACCCAGACAAGGCTCAACACTTAACCAAATCAACATCTAGCAAAGTAAAGCTTTGCAACAATATTTGGTTTGCATTCACTCAATCTGTTCCATGCAATTTACACCTAATTGTCAGAATCTGCTGATGTCCCATTCTTTCCCTGCAACTCTTATCTAGGCTCTAGACAAGCTGGCACCATTCTGCAGCTTGTCCCATTTCTGCAGAAGGCACATTTAAATTGACCAAATGACCTAGCAGCCCAGAAGCCTTTACTCAATTTTAGTGTCCTGGCTTCTCCAATTTGGCCAGAATTAATACAAACTACGTACAAACCCGTAGTCAGGATCGAACACGAGTCTCCAGCACTGCAAAAACTGTAAGGAAGCAAATTTACCGCTGCACCTCCGTGCCGCCCGATAGGTCGAATTGCCTAATTCAGCTCCTATAACTTATGAACTTACTAGTAATGTTTCATTGATAGCATTTCAGAGTAGTAACCTTATCTCAAAGTGAATGGGCAAGTAAACGTTGATGATATTGAGAGATGGAATGGTCATAAGGTCATAAGGAATAGGAGTAGAATCAAGCCAATTGGCCCATCAAGTCTCCTCCGCCATTCAATCATGGCTGATCTATCTCTCCTTCCTAACCCCATTCTCCTGCCTTCACCCCAGAACATCTGACACACGTACTAATCAAGAATCTATCTATCTCTGCCTTAAAAATATCAACTGACTTGGCCTCCACAGCCTTCTGTGGCAAATAATTTAATGAGGTCCCCCTCATTCTTCAAAACTCCAGTGAGTACAGGCCCAGTACCGACAAACGCTCATCATAGGTTAACCTACTAATTCCTTGGATCATTCATGTAAACCTCCTCTGGAGCCTCTCCAGAGCCAACACATCCTTCCACAGACATGGAGCCCAATTTTGCTCACAATATTCCAAATGAGGTCATATGGAGCCTCAACAAAAAGGGAGGGTCCTGCCTCCTGCGATGGAAGGTGGAGGAGGAGTGGGCTAACAAAGATACCCCTGACATGAGGTAGTCAAGTGAAGCTCATACGTTTCAAACAAGACTGCTGGGATTCCAACTGGTGATTTCCAATTCAACATATTGAAACGAGAATGTTATTACTCTGGGACCTGATCTTTTGATCCAAGAGATGACATCCTCAGGCCTGAGCAGCTGAGGTTGGAGATGGCATCAGGTCGGATGGTGGGTCATAAAGTGATAGGAGAAGAATTAGTCCATTCGGCCCATCAAGTCTACTCCGCCATTCAATCATGCCCGATCTATCTCGCCCTCCTAACCCCATCCTCTTTCCTTCTCCCCATAACCCTTGACATCCCTACTAATCAAGAATCTATCTATTTTTGCTTTAAAACTATTCACTGACTTGGCCTCCGCAGCCTCTTGTGGCAAAGAATTCCACGGATTCACCACCCTCTGACAAAAGAAATGTCCTCCTTCCGAAAAGAACGTCCTTTAATTCTGAGGCCATGACCTCTAGTCCTAGGCTCTCCCACATCCTCCACATCCACTCTATCCGAGCCTTTCAATGCAGTGGGTCTTCAGCAAGGGGGTGGAGGACGGCCATTTGGTGATGGGGCATTTCGGTGAAGAAAGATCCCGACCTGATACATCACCTATCCATGTTCTTCAAAGATGCCGCCTGACCCTGACCGACTGAGTTACTCCAACACTTTGTGTCTTTTTTAGGATATTTACTGAGCTTCATCATCACACTGGGCCAACACATTGCCCCACGCACCCGCAAACTCCAACCCACTCACTTGCGCTGCACTAGCTTGAGTTCCACTCCCTCTTCTCCCTGCTCCCATCGCCAAAAAGGTACAGAAGTGTGAAAACGCACACCTCCAGATTCAGGGACAGTTTCTTCCCAGCTGTTATCAGGCAACTGAACCACCTTACAACAACATGAGAGCAGTCCTGAACTATCTACGTCATTGGTGAACCTCGGACTATCTTTGATCAGACTTTATTGGCTTTACCTTGCACTCAATGTTATTCCTTTATCATGTATCTGTAATGGCTCAATTGTAATCATGTATTGTCTTTGTGCTGGCTGGTTAGCACGCAACAAAAACTTTTCACTGTACCTCGGTACACGTGACAATAAACTAAACCAAACGAAACTGAACTGAACTGATCTGAGTTCCAGGATACAACCTTCCAGTCAGTCAGTTGCCTCTTAACTCTCCAGTCCTCTTCACTGAAACTGTCAGTGTGAATCCATGGCACGAGAAGTGTAGCAGGATCGGGATCAGCATCTCGGCAGTTGTAGGGAGGTTGGGATGCAGAACAGGACCAAGTGTACCGGAGAAAGGGGTCATGGATTCTGTCAACAGTTTCAGTGAAGGGAACAGGAGAGTTGACAAGCAGCTGACTGGGAGGTTGCATCCTGGTAATCGAGCTATTGTTGGGTCAGCGAGCAGGCAGGCCCCATCAGAGGGGGGACAACAAGTCCCATTTGGCATGGGCCTCATGCCTGTCTGCTTCAAAGGGATCTTGGTTTGTGGGCCTCTAAAATTGAAATTGGCCTTGGCCTCAGTTCATCTATGAGAGGGCCTGCGAGCAGGTTGAACATTTTGGGTCGGGTCTCTTCTTCAGACTCACATTCAATCATTGTATCTGCACCTGACAAAGCACATGAGGCAACTGTATTTTAAACCTAAGGTTTAGTTCAGTTTAGAGATTAAGGGGGGAAACAGGACCTTCTGCCGACCGAGTCCGCACCGACCATCGATCACCCCATACGCAAACACTATCCTACACAATAGGGAGAATTTACAATTTTTACCAAAGCCAATTAACCTACAAACCTGTACATGTGTCCCTTAGTTCCTTAGTTCCTATTAAATGTTTCTCTCTCCTCTAAAATCTATGTCCTATGTAACAAAAAGGAACAGTGGATTGTGGTTCATACCAAAAAATGACACACAATGATGGAGTGACTCAGTGGGTTAGGCGACATCTCAGAAGAACATGGATAGGTGGGTTGGGACTCTTCTTCGGACTCTACCCATGTCCCGCAGAGATGCTGCCTGAGTTACTAAGTTACTCCAGCACCTTGTGTCTGTTTTAGTAAACCAGCAGCTGCGGTTTCTTGTGTCCAAATATCCTAGTCTGGCATGCAGTGTGAATGATATGTGGCAATGGAGTGTCCGCAGTCAGGATCTTAAATGTGGAAGGAATTGCGGAGAATACAACAGCAGATAATACAACAGTGTCTAGAATACAATTATGCTGAGAGAGGTTGATATTGAGATGAAGGTTGTTCTGAAGCTCTTGAAGAACATTAAGGTAGATGTCGCCAGGGCCTGATGGGATCTATCCCAGGTTATTGAGGGAGGCAAGAGAGGAGTTTGTGGGGACCTTGACGAGGATCTTTGTTTCTTCTCTAGCCACAGGTACGATCCTGGAGGATTGTAGAGTGGGCATTGTGTAGAAAGGAACTGCAGATGCTAGCTTATACCAAAGATAGACAAAATGCTGGAGTAACTCAGGGGGTCAGGCAGCTTCTCTGGAGAAAAGGAATAGATGATGTTTAGGGTCCGAAACCTTCTTCCAAAAGAAGGGTGCCTTCTTTCCAAAGAAGAGTTCTGACCCATTTATTTTTTCCAGAGAAGCTGCCTGACCCGCTGAGTTACTCCAGCACCTTGTATCTATCTAAGGATCTTCTAGGTCAGCGTGATCCATAAACCCTTGAATAGCTTCAAAATGACCATGCCAACAGCATCAGCCTGTGCATAGTTGCTGCCAGAGTTGCAATGATGCAGTGTATTGGCAAGTGCCCAATCAAATATGCACCATTGTGCTAAAAAACCTCAAAACATTATTTATTGCATCTCACTCCAGGGAAGAATCAGTTCTCTAATGATGCACCGGGTGGGAAAATTGCAGAGTTATGCAACTATATTTTTGAGCAAATGTTTTTTTTCCCGAATTACACTCATTGAGACAATTCAAAAATACTTCATTGCTGTGAAGTATTTTGTAACATCTTGAAATTATGTGAGATCTAATATAAACTAGACTAAGTGGGACCCGATGGGTCCCATGTTCACACGGGAGTGCTGATCCCCCAATGCCATATTCCACCTGTTCACCAATTCCAATATTGCTGGCCAGTGGGGGGGGGGGTTCTGGAGCGCTGGTATGGGAGTTGTGGGCTGAAGGGACTGGTCTCCAGAGGATTAGAATGGACATTGTGGGCCAAATGGGTTCTTGGGGTGGCAGCTCAGTCCCTCAAGCATGATGTGCTGGCAGCTCACTCACGGCTGGTGGGCTGGCAGTTGACTCACGGCTATTCCTTGAAATTCAATTTCAAGCAGGGTGCAAGGCCACCAAATTCAAGTGCAGTTTCTTACCATTTCAAGCAGGGTGCAAGGCCACCAAATTCAAGTGCAGTTTCTTACCACTTCAAGCAGGGTGCAAGGCCACCAAATTCAGGTGCAGTTTCCTACCACTTCAAGCAGGGTGCAAGGCCACCAAATTCAGGTGCAGTTTCCTACCACTTCAAGCAGGGTGCAAGGCCACAGAATTCAAGTGCAGTTTCCTACCACTACTAGCAGGGTGCAAGGCCACCAAATTCAAGAGCAGTTTCATACCATTTCATGCTGGGTGCAAGGCCACCATATTCTAATGCAGTTTCATACCATTTCAAGCAGGGTGAAACCACCATAAAACCACACAAAACACCACACTCACAGTTCAGTAGACATTCAGTGTGTTCAGTTGATTCACAATTAAGACAAAGTCGTGACCTCTCCCTCCCCCATCATGCAGAGACTGAGCCACACCCACACTTCCGGGTTTTATAATCCCTCCCCCATCCTACCGGAAAAGGTGTGGTCTTCATGGCATGATTGACAGGATTCTCAACATTTTTGAAACACTAATAACACTTTTACTTTTCATTGATGCGAAGAATCCTCTGCACCTGATGAGCGGAGAGAGACTGAGTGAGATGGCAAAAAATCACAGCCGCAAGTGGCAGCGTTAAAAGCAGAAAAACAGGAAGTGATCAAGTACTTGCTTGTAGTAATATAGATGGAGCATTTTGCTTTCTTCCAATACCCTTCAGTGACATCCGTTTAGTTAGTTAGTTTTCATAAGTTAATTTTAAGGTGAAGGGGAAAAGATTTAATAGGAATCTGATGGGTGGTGGGTGTATGCAACAAGCTGCCAGAGGAGGTAGTTGAGGCTGGGGCTATCCCAACATTTAAGAAACAGTTAGACAAATACATGGATGGGATATGTTTGGAGGGATATGGGCCAAATGCGGACAGGTGGGACTAGTGTAGCTGGGACATGGTGGCGGTTTGGGCAAGTGGGGCTGAAGGGCCTGTTTCCACGCTGCATCACTCTATGACTGCAGTTAGTTTTAGTTAGTTAGTTTTCACTGTACCTTGTTACACAAAATGATAAACTAAACTAACTGATATTATTTAAATGATCTATTTACGCCTAATATGGACTTCAAACATGAATATTAATAAGGTAAGAATGATATAACATCAAATATATTGGTTATATGTTGCTGATGCTGCTCACAGACCTTTTCTGATTAGCCTTGTATCGAGCAGTTTATAATGGAACTTGACCCTGTCAATTGAATGACATTTCAATAATTTGCTTCCTTCTGGCCATTATCCTGTTCATTTCCCGGGAGTGAGTTACCAGCGTGCTGCAGAATGATATTATCATTCATATTCATGGAATATATTGCTCTTCTCCCCAGCGTCTTGTTGCTACAACTCCCAGACTGCGTGCTGGCGAGGTCAAGGACTTCAGAATTTTGCATCAAATTTGACTTTGGCTGCTGTTGGCATCAGGAACTCAAATTTCAACTAGAAATATTTAATAATGTCAGATTCTGATTGTTTGCAAATCGCGAACATTTGCTTATGCTGACTGATCTTTCACATGAGAAACCATGTAAAAGGCAGAGAGCTGTACGTAAGCAGACACAGTATTAGGTTGCTTCAAAACCATATTGTTGCTGTGGCAATTGCATCCAGATCATCTCTCTCATTTTTCAAGCTGTGCGCCACTTAGAGTTTACTTTGGTTTAGAGACAGAGTGTATTTTAGTTTGGGGAGGTATGGTGGTGCAACGGTAGACTTGCTGCCAGAGACCCAGGTTCAATCCTGACTATGGGTGCTGTCTGTACAGAGTTTGTACGTTCTCCCCATGACCCTGTGGATTTTCTCTGGGATTTCCAGTTTCCTCCCACACTCCAAAGACGTACAGGTATGTAGGTTAATTGGCTTGGTATCATTCTAATTTGTCCCTAACATGTGTACGATAGTGTTAATGTACGGAAATTGCTGGTCAGCGCGGACTTGGTGGGCTGAAGGGCCTGTGTCCATGCTGTATCTCTAAACTAAACTAAACTAATACAGCACGGAAACAGGACCTTCAAACCATCGAGTCCACGCCGACCATCGGTCACCCATACATTATCTCCACAAACCAACACTATCCTCCGCACACTACGGACAATTTATATTTATACCAAGCCAATTATCTACAAATCTGTTTAATCACTCTGCTCACCAGAGTGAGCAACACCGGAAATTGGAGGAACAGCCCCTCATATTCCGCTTGGGGAGTCTGCATCCTGCGGGCATGAACATCGAATTCTTCCAATTTTGTTAGCCCTTGCTGTCTCCTCCCCTTCCTCAGCCCTCGGGCTGTCTCCTCCCATCCCTCAGACCCCGGGCTCCTCCTCCTCCTTTTCCTTCCTTATCCCCGCCACCCCCTATCAGTCTGAAGAAGAGTTTCGGCCCGAAACGTTGCCTATTTCCTTCGCTCCATAGATGCAGCTGCGCCCGCTGAGTTTCTCCAGCATTTTTGTGTACTATCTACAAACCTGTACGTCTTTAGAGTGTGTGAGGAAACCCAAGCACCCGGACAAAACAGCGCGGAAACAGGCCCTTTGGCCCACCGAGACCGCACCGACCAGTGATCTCCACAAACCAACACTATCCTACACACACTAAGGACAACTTATATTTATACCAAGCCAATTATCTACAAACCTGTACGTATTTGGAGTGTGAGAGGAAACCAAAGATCTCGGAGATCGAACCCAGGTCTATGGCGCTGTAAGGCAGCAACTCTATAATAATATAATAATAATAATAACTTTATTTATAAAGCACTTTAAACAACTACAGTTGCCACAAAGTGCTGTACATGAGAAATCATGAACAAAAAGCTATTACAAACAATTAAAAACCATTAAAAACCGTAAAACGAAGGACTATAAAAAACACACTAAAAATTAAAAGACATTAAAAGCACTAAAAACAGGAGCAGTGCCTCAGCCAGTGTCGAAAGCCAAAGAATAAAAATATGTTTTTAGGGAGGATTTGAAGATGGACAGTGAGGGGGCCTGTCTGATGTGCAACGGCAAGGTGTTCCAGAGTGCCGGAGCAGCAACAGAAAAGGCTCTATCCCCTCTGAGCTTCCGCTTAGACCTTGGTACCTCAAGGAGCAGCTGATCAGCTGACCTGAGGCACCGGGCAGGAGCATAAAGGTGGAGCAGCTCAGAGAGGTAAGGCGGGGCGAGCCCATTCAACGATTTAAAAACAAATAAAAGAATTTTGAAATGAACTCGAAAGTGCACTGGGAGCCAGTGTAGGGAGGCCAAAATTGGCGTAATGTGCTCCCTCTTTCGAGTTCCAGTCAAAAGGCGAGCGGCAGCATTTTGAACAAGCTGGAGACGAGCCAATGAAGCTCGTGCGACTCCAGAGTAGAGTGCGTTACAGTAATCCAGCCTAGATGTAATAAAGGCATGGATTACTGTTTCAAAATGCTCCCGCTCGAGAATGGGCTTCACCTTTGCCAGCTTCCTTAGGTGAAAGAAGCTGGACTTAACCACCGCGCCTATTTGTTTGTCTAGTTTAAAATCACCGTCCATCCTAAAACCCAGGTTCAAGACGGTTGGCTTTACAGACAATGCCAGTGGACCAAAGTCAACAAAGGGAGGTTCACGGCAGCCATTGGGGCCAAACAAAATCACCTCTGTCTTCTCTTCATTAAGTCCCAGAAAGTTTAAGGCCATCCAGGACTTAATGTCCTCAAGACAAGACAGAAGTGATTTTAAAGAATAGTCTTCCTCTTTCCTGAGTGGCATATATAACTGGCTATCATCCGCATAAAAGTGAAAGGAGATGCCATGCCTTCTTAAAATTGAGCCCAGAGGAAGTAGGTATAAGGAGAAGAGCAGGGGCCCTAAAATTGAGCCCTGTGGAACCCCATATACCAAGGGAGTGGAGGAGGATTCAAAGCCAGCAAGGCTTACCCGCATGGTTCTGTCTGCCAGATAGGACCTGAACCATCCCAGGGCACTGCCACAAATGCCCACTTGGTGCTGTAGTCTGGAAATTAAAATTCCATGGTCCACTGTATCGAAGGCGGCCGATAGGTCCAGCAAGACAAGAACCACATAATTACCTGAGTCGTTTGCCAGGAGGATGTCGTTGAAGACCCTTAGCAGAGCCGACTCTGTGCTATGCATAGCCTTGAATCCAGACTGGAAAACCTCCCGAATATTGTGCTCATCCAGGAAGAGTTTCAGCTGCGCATAAACTACCTTCTCCATGATCTTGGAGATAAAAGGCAACTTGGAGATCGGCCTAAAATTGGACAGATCAGTTTGATCCAGGCCTGGTTTTTTAAGTAGTGGTTGCACTACAGCATGTTTAAAATTTATGGGGACAACCCCAGAACACAAGCTACTGTTTATAATGGCGAGAACCGACTGCCCTATACTCGGGAAAACCTCTTTAAAAAGAAGAGGAGGGACAGCATCACAGGGGGAACCCGACGGCTTAATATGCCTAACCATATCCTCTAGACCCGACAATGTCAGAGGCACAAACTTTTCAAATGCCACCAGGCATGGGGCCGGAACAGAGGGGTCAGAGGCAGGAGCTGAGATGAGAGCCCTTATAGAAACGACCTTTTTGATAAAGAAGTGCAGGAAGTCATTGCACAATTCGGACGATGCTTCCAAGCAAACAGGCTGTGGGGCATTTAAAACAGAATCAATAGTTTTGAATAATACGCGTGGGTCGTGACGCTTAGCCACTATTATATTAGACAGGTAATATCTTTTGGCCTCTTTAACAGTATTTTGATAATTTCGCCAGCTGTCCTTTAGGATTTGCGATGAAACCTGCAGCCTGTCCTTCTTCCACTTTCGTTCAGCTCTGCGACAATCCCGTCGAGCTGTACGAGTTGCGTCACTAAACCAGGGCTCGGGTTTAGCTCTGGGCTGCAAAGTTTTTAAAGGAGCCACAGAGTCCAGTATAGTTGTGCAGGAGGAGTGGAACCAAGAACTAATCTCCTCCACACCAACTCTACCGCTGCACCACCGTGCCGCCCGACATCAGGCTGATCAATTATTTTCCAGACTAATCAAGTGGCTCCAGACCAAAGAGTCATGTGACAGTGTAAAACGGGAAGAGCGAATTTTCCCTATTTATGGTGGGGATTGTGGAAGAGATATTTTCCAGTAATTAGTTCAGGGAATGTGAACATCACTGACAATGGTGGCACAGTGACGCAGTGGTAGAGTTGCAGCCACATATCGCCAGAGACCCAGGTTCAATCCTGACCTCGGGTGTGGTCCGAATAGAGTTTGTACATTCTCCCCGTGACCACGTGGGTTTCCTCCGGGAGCTCCGGTTTCCTCCCACATCCCACAGATGTATGAGTTTGTGGGTTAAATGCCTGCTGTAAACCTCCTTCAGTCTGTGGGCGGGTGGTTGAGAAAGTGGGATAACATCGTATTTGTGTGAATGGGAAATCGATGGTCAGTGGGGACTCCACACACACGTCCAGTGTCACATTCCAGCTTTGTGATCTTTAGTTGAGTTTAATATAAAGACAGAAAAAGCTGTAATAACTCAGAGGGTCAGGCAGCATCTCTGGAGAAAATAAATAGGTGATGTTTCTGGTCGAGACTCTTCTTCAGACTGAGAGCCATGTGAGAGGGAAACTAGCGATATGCAGAGGTACAGAGAACAAAAGAATAAAAGGTATGAAAATAAAGGCAATAATTAGTTTAGTTTAGTTTAGATTATTGTCACGTGTACCGAGGTTTAGCGCAAAGATTTTTGTTGTGTTCCTCATCCAGACATCTGATAAACAACTTTGCTGATCTTACACATAACATCTTTTGAAACCTGTAAATCACAAAACATGCTCCTGTTCCCACATCTTGTGAGAGAGACAGCAAAGACTGCTTTGTTTCACCATACAATGTGAACCAAGCAGTCGCCGTGCTTTCCGGTGTGAATGCATGCACATTAATCATGTAACTAGGTTACATTAGCAGATGTAAAGCCCTTTGAAACTTCGGTGGAACAACAGTTCTGACATAAGTTATCATTTCAATACTGGTGCTGCACTAAATGGTCATCAGTGCAAGTGCAGCAGCATTAAGTTCATAAGTTCTAGGAGCAGAATTAGGCCATTCGGCCCATCAGGTCTACTCCGCCATTTAATCATGGCTGATCTATATTTCCCTTTCAGCCCCAGTGAAATTGTCTCTCTCCATCCCTCTCCCACCCTAGTCATCGTACTAGTTTCACTGTTATCCTGTTGAGTTTCACTGTTTGTATAACTCATTATAATCTTGCCCAGAGCCAACAATGGACCATTGTGGGCTTCACCTTTTCTTGATCATTGTTGATTTTGCACTTCTTTTGTTCTATGTACTTTCTATATCTCTCATTTCCCTCTCCCCTAACTCTCAGTCTGAAGATGAGTCTTGACCCGAAATGTTACCTATTCCTTTTCTCCAGAGATGCTGCCTGACCCGCTGAGTTACTCCAGCTTTTTGTGTCTATCTTCGATGTAAACCTGTATCTGCAGTTCCTTCCTATACATAAATATAATCAAGTCTAACTTAATTATAATAGGTAGAGTGAAGGGGAAGTTCTCAGTGTCAGAGTGCATCAGTTCCATAGACATACGGGCAGCAGAAACTGTCATCTTTAATTTAGATACAGCGTGGAAACAGGTCCTTTAGCCCACCGAGTCCGCACCGACCAATGATCCCCACACATTAATACGACCACACACACACTAAGGATAATGTACATTTATAACAATCCAATTAGCCTACAAACTTGTACGTCTTAGGAGTGTGAGAGGAAACCAAAGATATCGGAGAAAACCCACGCTGTCACAGGGAGAACGTACAAACTCCGTACAGACAGCACCCGTAGTCTGGAACGAACCTGGGTCTCTGGCGCTGTGAGGCAGCAACTCTACCGCTGCATCACCGTGCCGCCCCTTTACCGACAACACTGTAGACAGATAACACATGGCGCTAACATACTTAAGCCATCTATAAGGTGCATTGTACTGTCGAGCTGTACAGTGTGGTTAAGATGCGTTGCTGTGTTCTGTCACTATCCCCACGTGGAATAATAAACATGACTGTGATGGAGAATTGGCAGACAATCCGTTTCATTTATACATCATATTCAACAGAAGGGTGGACCTGGGACTGGTGTGATTGACTGTCTAGTGAGTTAAAGATGGAAATACATGTAGTAATGACCAATCTGTGGTACAAGTGACAGGACACCAGAGAGGGCAGACTTGACAGACATCAGGTGTGACACGGAAAGATCAAATGGATTCAATTCTAAGCACCTCTGGGAAAATCAATCAGATGAGGGATAAGGACAGAGTGTTGTTACTTAAGGCTTCAGCCCATACCATCAGACAATGCAATGGAATAAGAATAACAACTGCCAGAAGGATGAATTTAAGGGGAAAAACAAAAGTTAAAAATCAGTTGGGCAAAAGAGAGAAATTGCTAAAAAAAAAGTGTGTGAATTATTGTCAAAACTATCGCTGAAGCTGATGTAAGTGAATTTCAGTTTGTGTTAAAGAGTGTGTGTGAACATGTGAATTATTTTTGTCTTTCAATATTCACAAAGTTACAGCATTCCCTTTGCACAGAAGTTTAGTTTAGTTTAGAGATGCATTATAAAACCTGGCCCTTTGGCCCACCTGGTCCGCGCCGACCAGCGATCACACGTGCATCGGCCCACCTGGACCGCGCCGACCAGCGATCACACGTGCATCGGCCCACCTGGACCGCGCCGACCAGCGATCACACGTGCATCGGCCCACCTGGTCCGCGCCGACCAGCGATCACACGTGCATCGGCCCACCTGGACCGTGCCGACCAGCGATCACACGTGCATCGGCCCACCTGGACCGCGCCGACCAGCGATCACACGTGCATCGGCCCACCTGGTCCGCGCCGACCAGCGATCACACGTGCATCGGCCCACCTGGACCGCGCCGACCAGCGATCACACGTGCATCGGCCCACCTGGACCGCGCCGACCAGCGATCACACGTGCATCGGCCCACCTGGTCCGCGCCGACCAGCGATCACACGTGCATCGGCCCACCTGGTCCGCGCCGACCAGCGATCACACGTGCATCGGCCCACCTGGACCGCGCCGACCAGCGATCACACGTGCATCGGCCCACCTGGTCCGCGCCGACCAGCGATCACACGTGCATCGGCCCACCTGGTCCGCGCCGACCAGCGATCACACGTGCATCGGCCCACCTGGTCCGCGCCGACCAGCGATCACACGTGCATCGGCCCACCTGGTCCGCGCCGACCAGCGATCACACGTGCATCGGCCCACCTGGTCCGCGCCGACCAGCGATCACACGTGCATCGGCCCACCTGGACCGCGCCGACCAGCGATCACACGTGCATCGGCCCACCTGGTCCGCGCCGACCAGCGATCACACGTGCACCTATCCTACACATAGGGACAATTTACAGAAGCCAATTAACCCACAAACCCGCACTTCTTTGGAATGTGGGAAGAAACCGGAGCAGCCAGAGAAAACCCACGTAGTCATGGGCAGGACGTACAAACTACGTACAGACAGCACTCGTGGTCAGGATCGAACCCGAGTCGCTGGCGTTGTGAGGCAGCAATTCTACCCCGAATCATTGTGCCGCCCTATAAAGTCTGTTAAAGAAACCTATTTAAAAGGCAAAGTGTTGGAGTAACTCAGCGGGTCAGGCAGCATCTCTGGAAGACACAAATAGGCGATGTTGCAAGCTGGGGCCCTTCTTCAGTCTGTTTGTAGTTGGGGGAGAAAGCTGGAAAGGTGGTGTGGGGTTGGGACAAAGCCTGGCAAGTGTTAGGCGGATACAGGTGGGGGGGGGGGGGGGTTGATTGTACTATCCATGTACCCAGGGGACAGCACTATCCATGTCCTATGGAACTGCTGCCTGACCCGCTGAGTTACTCCAGCACATTCTGTTCTGCTTATGCCAGCATTTGCAGTTCCTTATGTCTGCAAAGAAAGCTATGTGTATGTTGCTTTTATTCCACGTCCTCTCCTCTGTTCAGTTCATTGGAATAATTCAATATTTTGTAGCCTCATGTTTGGTATCAAGTGAATTTAAACATTTCAAGTAGCATTTCTGCAAGTCTATGCTGGTATGGGTTTACATATTACTGTGCTACATATTTATGTCAATACTTCAGAGATTCCAGAGTTAATCTTTGATTGAATAGTGATCTAAACAGCTTGAAAATTCCATAGGAAATGTTTCCAGAATGTTGCATAAAAACCTTGCCTCCCTTTACATTAATAATTGATTACAAGGTTCAATATTTCAAAATTGTATGAAAATGTGGATATAGTTGTTTCACCAATCTCAGACTATGCATTTATAAATAGGTTAAATATTTTAAGTTAAAGGAACTGCTATGGATTGCTGTTAACTAGTAGCTAGATGAAAAATGGTGTGTTAATCAAGAGAAATATTTCAAAGAAATTTGTCAATTGAATAATAATTAAGATCATCAGAATATAAGAAATTAAAGCAGGAGTGAACACGCCAAACTAATGTTCCTGCTCCACTACTCGATAAGATAATGGCGGATCTTGTATCCCAATGGCATATTCTCCCATTAACCCAATATCCCTCCATTAATAATATTCCTGCATTAACCATATATCTCTCCATTAACCCTATATTCTCCCATTAACCCTATCGAGTAGTTGCTCCACTCAACAGCCAAAAATCTGTAGCCTCCCTTTGATCTGGTATTTTGTTGGTTCACATGCTTGATCAATGGTGTTTTATCATTAATGTTTTATTATTATTAATGTTTAGTGTTTTCTGAGTCATTCGTAACTGTCACTGTATGTCATGTTGTTACTTGTGGGCGGAGCACCAAGGCAAATTCCTCGTATGTGAATACTTAGCCAATAAACTTGCTTACTTACTTTCTTCCTCCATTACCCCATGTTCCTCCTTTGACACGAGATTCGTTCATGAACCCTATACCCTTTCATTAACCCCATATTCCCCATTCCCTGATATCTAAGAATGTTTCCATCTTTGTCCTGGACATAGAGAAACAAGAAACCACAGATGCTGGAATCTTGAGCAAAATACTAAGTGCTGGAGGAAGTCAGCATCCGTGGAGGGAATGGACAGCCAACATTTTATAACCATATAACCATATAACCATATAACAATTACAGCACGGAAACAGGCCATCTCGACCCTTCTAGTCCGTGCCGAACACATATTCTCCCCTAGTCCCATATACCTGCGCTCAGACCATAACCCTCCATTCCTTTCCCGTCCATATAACTATCCAATTTATTTTTAAATGATAAAAACGAACCTGCCTCCACCACCTTCACTGGAAGCTCATTCCACACAGCCACCACTCTCTGAGTAAAGAAGTTCCCCCTCATGTTACCCCTAAACTTCTGTCCCTTAATTCTCAAGTCATGTCCCCTTGTTTGAATCTTCCCTGCTCTCAGTGGGAAAAGCTTATCCACGTCAACTCTGTCTATCCCTCTCATCATTTTAAAGACCTCTATCAAGTCCCCCTTTAACCTTCTGCGCTCCAAAGAATAAAGCCCTAACTTGTTCAACCTTTCTCTGTAACTTAGTAACGTAGATTTTGGGGGAAATCTTCTTCAGATTCAAGAAGGGCGCTGGCCCGAACATCATCTGCCCATTCCCCCCCACAGAAACTGCCTGATCCGCTGAGTTCCTCCCACACTTTTATTTTATCTTGAACATACTCCACATCCGACCTGTTCCAGCTCTTGTGGGTGAGGATTTACCAACCCCACCTGTAACAACCTTGTACATTTCAATGAATTGCCATTGTGCTGTGCACTTTTAATTGAAATTCATGGTCTTATTTTGAATTAGTTTGATTTTAGACTTTACTTTAGTCTTTAGAGATACAGTATGGAAACAGGCTCTTCGGCCCACTGAGTCCGCGCCGACCAGCGATCACCCCGTACAGTGTCCTACACACTAGGGACAATTTACAGTTTTACCAAAGCTAATTAACCTACAAACCTGTACGTCTTTAGAGGATGAGAGGAAACCAGAGCACCCGGAGAAATCCACACGGTTACAAGGAGAACGTACAAACTCCGTACAGACAGCACCCGAAGTCTGGATCCAACCCGGGTCTCTAACGCTGTGCCAGTGTGCCATCCAATTGATCATGAACAAAGCATTGGGCTGTATCATGTTGTACTCAGGGTTTCTAAAGGCCCTGTCCCACTTACGTGTCCTTGGCACGCAAATGTCGCGACTTCTTCGTCGCGTTGAGGCGCACGGGCATCATGTGGCCGCGCGGGGCCGGTCCCACTGAGAAACGCGGAGGGGTATGGAGTTGTGTGCGATATCGCGTGGTGCTCCGAAATTTTGTAGTGAACAAAATCATTGCACGCCAACGGCCTGTTGCATAACTGACGGCCAAAGTGGGACAGGCCCAAGACCCTGGCGCGACGCAACATCTCAACTCCAACAGCAGCAGAAGCAGGCAAACGATCGCCGAACTCGGCCTGGGGCTCACGGCCATTGCGGTCTGGATCCACCCCCACCTACTCCCAGAGCAGGGCCAAGAAAATTGAAGATGGACACAAAATGCAGGAGTAACTCAGCGGGACCAGCAGCATCTCTGGAGAAAAGCAATGGGTGACGTTTCGGGTCAAGACCCTTCGTTTCAGACTGAAGAAGAGTCTCGACCCGAAACATCACCCATTCCTTCTCTCCAGAGATGCTGCCGGGCCCGCTGAGTTACTCCTGCATTTTGTGTCCATCTTCAAATGACGTCAAGCACTCCAGATGGCTGTGCGGGCGCATGAAGTCACGCGCAAGCTTCGTGGGACCTTCGCGCCTCAACGCGACCACGAGGTCGCGTAATTAGCGTGCCAAGGACACGTAAGGGGGACAGGGGCTTAACAGACTAACGGCTGGAGTAACTCAGCGGGACAAGCATCATCTTTGGAGAGAAGGAATGGGTGATGTTTCAGGTCAAGACCCTTCTTCAGACTGGTTAGGGATAAGGGAAACAAGAGATATAGACGGTGATGTGGAGAGATAAAGAACAATGAATGAAAGATATGCACAAAAGTAACGATGATAAAGGAAATAGGCCATTGTTAGCTGTTTGTAGGGTGAAAATGAGAAGCTTGTGCGACTTGGGTGGGGGAGGGATAGAGAGAGAGGAACTGCCGGGCCTACCTGAAGTGAGAAAAATCAATATTAATACCACTGGGCTGTAGGCTGCCCAAGTAAAATATGAGATGCTGTTCCTCCAATTTGTGTTTAGCCTCACTCTGACAATGGAGGAGACCGAGGTCAGAAAGGTCTGTGTTGGAATGGGAGGGAGAATTAAAGTGTCCAGCAACCGGGAGATCAGGTAGGTTCAGGCGGCCTGTGCGAAGGTGTTCAGCGAAACGATCGCCCAGTCTGCGTTTGGTCTCACCGATGTACAAGAGTCCACATCTTGAACAACGGATACAGTAGATGAGTTTGAAGGAGGTCCAAGAGAGCCTCTTCCTAACCTGAATGGACTGCCGGGGTACCTGGACAATCGAGGGAGGAGGTATAGGGACAGGTGTTGCATCTTCTGCGGTTGATGGTACCTTGGGAGGGGGTGGGAAGGGATGAGTTAACCAGGGAGTTGCTGAGGGAACGGTCTCTGTGGAAGGTGGCATGGGGTGGAGATAGGAAAATGTGGCTAGTGGTCAGATCCCATAGGAGGTGGCGGAAATTATGGAGGATTATGTGTTGTATGCGATGGCTGATGGCATGAAAGGTGAAGACTAGGGGGACTCTGTCTCTGTTGTGACTAGGGGGAAGGGGAGCAAGGGCGGAGCTGCGGGGTACCGAGGAGACACGAGTGAGGGCCTCATCTATGATGGAGGGGAACCCCTTGTTCCCTAAAGAATGAGGACATCTTGGATGTTCTAGTCTGTAACACCTCATCTTGGGCGCAGATGCGGCGTAGATGGAGGAATTGGAAGTAGGGGATAGAATCTTTGCAGGAAGCAGGGTGGGAAGAAGTGTAGTCAAGATAGATGTGGGAGTCAGTGGGTTTGTAATAGACGTCAGTCAATAGTCTATTTCCTGTGAGGGAGACTGTGATATCACAAAAGAGGAGGGAGGTGTCGGAGATTGTCCAAGTAAATTTGAGTGCAGGATGGAAATTGGTGGTGAAGTTAATAAAGTCCATGAGTTCTGCGTGGGTGCAGGAGGTAGCACCGATGCAGTGATCAATGTAATGAAGATAGAATTTGGGGATAGGGCCAGTGTACGCCTGGAACAGGGATTGTTCAACGTACCCTACAAAGTGGCAGGCATAGCTGGGGCCCATGCAAGTGCCCATAGCTGTGCCTTGGGAGGAGTCAAAGGAGAAGTTGTTGAGGGTGAGGACCAGCTCCGCTAGGCGGGGAGAGTGTTAGTAGAGGGAAATTGGATGATTCTGCTGTCGAGGAAGAAACGGAGGGCTTTAAGACCTTCTTGGTGGGGGATGGAGGTGTAGAGTGACTGAACGTCTGTAGTAAAGATGAGTGAGTGGGGGCTCGGAAAGCGGAAGTCATTAAAGAGACGAAGGGCATGTGAGATATCTTGGACTTAGGTCAGGAAAGATTGGACCAGGGGGGAAAGGATGTAGTCGAGAAACGTGGAAATCATTTCCACGTATCTTATCTTTAAACACACTCTAATATTAAGGCAGCACTGTGGCACAGTTGATAGAGCTGCTACCTCACAGCACCAGAGACCTGGGATCAATCCTAACCTCAGGTGCTCTCTGCGTGGAGTTTGCACGTTCTCCCTGCGACCATGTGGGTTTCCTCCGTGTTTAGTTTAGTTTAGTTTAGTTTAGAGATTCAGTGCAGAAACAGGCCCTTCGGCCCACCGAGTCCATACCGACCAGCGATCCTTGCATTTTAACACTATCCTACACACACTAGGGGCAATTTACACATACACCAAACCAATTAACCGACACACCTGTAAGTCTTTGGTGTGTGGGAGGAAACCGAAGATCTCGGAAAAAATCCACCCAGTCGCTGAAACACGTGGCAATAAACTAAACTAAACTAAATGTGGCCTCACCAATGTCTTCTATAACTGCTGCATGACCCCACAACTTTTAGAATCACTACTCTCTGATGGACAAAGCGCCAAAAGCATTTCCTTTTGCATTTTCTCATGATTTAGCTCCTGATTTCTGTTGCTTTATTAGATATGCAATAGCTAATGATGAAAATTGTTGAAGGTTTTATCATTTAAAAAGACGTAAAAAAAACAAGTGTTCAGTGAATGTTGATTCTTCCAGGCACTCAAGGACGTTAACTTATTTTGCTGCCAGCGTTTATTTTCAGCGCACAAGAACCTCTCCATCGACTGACTTAGTTACATTTTTAAATTGACAGAAGGAAATGATAAATTGAAATATTAATCCTAAGTACAGCCTTATAGATTCTCTATTTATTTTTCATTTGAACAGGTAACTGGTTCCTCAGATGGCTTATCGGTTGATAGAACCAGAGATCAAATGCCACGTTGTGGCATTGATTTGCATTACAAGTGCTGTGTGCCATTAATTGTATTGAAAGCTTTGCCTATCAAGGCCTTGCTATCCATCTATCCATCTATCTATATTTGTTTGTTTTCTACTGACTCAAAGTAATGAAGACCACAGATGGGGAGTTACATCAAAGTAATTGTGGAGATGTTTCCCTGGGATTCATGACAAAGGACCTTGGGCTTAAAAGGTTCATTTTGTTTCTTTTTCAACAGCGGCACGGTGGCGCAGTGGTAGATTTGCTGCCTTATAGCACCAGAGATTCACGTTCGATCCTGGCTACGGGTGCTGCCTGTACGTAGTTTGTATGTTCTCCCCATGACCAGCGTGGGTTTTCTCCAGGTGGCCCAGTTTCCTCCCACACTCCAAAGTCATGCGCGTTTGTAGCTATATTGGTAAAGATTGAAAATTGTCCCTAGTGTGTAGGATAGTGTTAGTGTACAGGGATCGATGGTCAGCGTGGACTCCCACGATGTATCACTAAACTAAAGTAAACTAAGATGTTGCCAGTTTCCAGCATTTTTCTGTCTTTATTTCAGATTTCCAGCATTTACAATTATGTTTTGTTTTTATTTATATACTATCAATCCGGGAGTGCAAGTGCATGGTTCCTTGAATGTCAAGTCGCAGGTAGATAAGGTGGGAAAAAGGGCCTTTGGCATATTGGCCTTCATCAGTCAGAGCATTGAGTATAGAAGTTGGGAGGTCATGTTGCAGTTGTATAAGAAGGTGGTGAGACTGCATTTAGAATATTGTGTTCAGTTCTGGGCACCATGTTATATGAAAGACTAGACTAAGTGGGCCCCGTTGGATCACACAGGAGGGCTGGTCCCCCAACGCAATATTCCACCTCTCCACCAATTCCAATATTGGTGGCCAGTGGGGGGGGGGGGGGCTTTCTGGAGCACTGGTACGGGTGTTGTGGGCTGAAGGGACTGGTCTCCAGATAGCTAGTATGAACATTGTGAGCCAAATGGACTCTTGGGGTGGCAGCTCAGTCCCTCAAGCCTAATGTGCTGGCAGCTCACTCACGGCTGGTGGGCTGGTAGTTGACTCACGGCTATTCCTTGAAATTCCATTTCAAGCATGGTGCAAGGCCACCAAATTCAAATCCATTTTCCTACCATTTCAAGCAGGGTGCAAGGCCACCAAATTCAAGTGCAGTTTCATACTATTTAATGAGGGTGCAAGGTCACCACATTCAAATGCAGTTTCATACCATTTCATGCATGGTGCAAGGCCACCACATTCAAATGCAGTTTCATACCATTTCAAGCAGGGTGAAACCACCATAAAACCACACAAAACACCACACTCACAGTTCAGTAGACATTCAGTGTGTTCAGTTGATTCACAGCTCAGGCAGAGTTGTGACCTCTCCCTCCCCCATCATGCAGAGAGAGAGTCACACCCACACCCACACTTCCGGGTTTTATAATCCCTCCCCCCACCCACCGGAAAAGGTGTGGCCTTCATGGCATGATTGACAGGAGAGAGATTCTCAACATTTTTAAAATACTGATAGCACTTGTATTTTTCATTGATGGGAAGAATCCTCTGCACCTAATGAGCGGAGGGGGACTGAGTAAGATGGCCAAAAATCACAGCCGTAAGTGGTAGCATTTTATCTAAAATCAATATACAGTACAAACAGGAAGTTGTCAAGTTTAGACCCCCAAACAACCATTTGCAGTGCTTTTCCTTCAACCCAAAACCCCCAAACAACCACTGGCAGTGTGTTTACTTCAACCCAAACCCCCACCAACTATGTGCAGTGCTTTTAAATTAAAACCAACCACATTTTCATTTTCAAACCACATTAAGGGCACTCAAGGTCAGTAAAACCACACTCACAGTTTAGTAGACATGTGTTCAGTGTTATTCACAGCTCAGACTGAGAGACGTGACCATCTCATTTTCCCCATCTTGTAGAGACTGACTGAGGCGCAACACTTCAGGGTTTTATAGTCCCTCCCCCCTCCCACCAGCAGGGGATGAATATCAGGGAGAGAATATCAACATTTTTAAAACATTAATAACTCATTTATGTTTCATTGATGGGAAAAATCCTCTTGTCCTACGCAATGGAGTGGGACTCTGAGTAAGCAGGCCAAAAATCATAGCCATTAGTGGCAGCGTTTTTCTAAAATCATGAAACAGAAAAACAGGAAGTGGTCAAGATCTTACTGTTAGTAATATAGATGTTGCCAAGTGGAAAGGATACAGAGAAGATTTACGAGGATGTTGCCAGGACTAGAGGGTGTGAGCTATAGGGAGAGGTTGAGTAAGCTGGGTCTCTATTCTATGGAGGATGAGGGGTGATCTTATAGAGGTGTACAAAATCTTGAGAGGAATATATCGGGTAGATGCACAGTCTCTTGCCCAGAGTAGGGGAATCAAGGACCAGAGGACATAGGTTCAAGGTGAAGGGGAAAAGATTTACGGAAAGATGCAAACTGAGGTTGCGAAAATGATTTCCATATCTCATTACGAGTGATGAATTATACAATAATGGGCTCAAATTAGTTAGGCATAACATGGAATTGAAATGTTTGATTAGAGGCAAGAAATGCTACTTTTAACATATTGTGGAATGTAATTTTGTGGTCACTCTGTGATATCGTGAGTCAGATGTTGAGTGGAATTTTAAAGGTAAACCCAGCCACTGGGAAAATAAACCTTCACTTCTGACAGACCATTCGGATGTTTTTTGTAAGAGAAAACAGTGATGATAGTGGATGCATAGTTTAGTTTAGTTTAGTTTAGTTTAGTTTAGAGATATAGTGCTGAAACATCGAGTCTACACCAACCAATGATCCCCGCACACTGACACTATCCAACACACACTAGGGACAATTTACAATTTTACCGACGCCAATGAACCTACAAACCTGTACGTCTTTGGAATGTGACAGGAAATTGGAGCACCTGGACAAAACCCACGTAGGTCATGGGGAAAACGTACAAACTCCGTACAGTCAGCACCTGCAGTCAGGATCAAATCTGGGTCTCTGGCCCAGTGAGGCAGCAACTCTACCGCTGCTCCACTGCATCTCCCCTGACATAGGTTGTCATCTTCTAAACACCCACTGGTTTTCGAATGCTACAGTGTGCGTCTGCTGATTGAGAAAGAAGGAAACAAAAACATGAGATTTTAGCATAATGTCAGCAGTACAATGGTTCAATAGTAATTAATTGCAACTAATTGCAGTGACATTCTTTATGCTGCATAGAGTTGAGTGACAAACCTACTACACAACAGGCACAATCATTCTGCGTACAAGAGTGTAAGATAGCAGACCACACCGTGTCCATACACACCGAGTCAATACTCACGTTTCAGGTGCCATCTTCTACCCTTCAAGTCCAAAGTTTAAAATAAAATGTTAGTGTCTTAATTTGGCCATAAAGGCTTGTTGCTCTGGCAGTGGCTCTGGGTCAGAGTTGCAGGGGTCATCCTGGCCAAGTATTGTGTAGATGTCCTCTGCTGCAACTCTGTAGAGGAAGCACTGAAATCTATTATAGTCATAGAGTCGCACAGCGTGGATTGTGAAAACTGGCCCTTGGGCCCAACCTGCCCACACCGACCAACATGTCCCAGCTACACTAGTCCCACCTGCCTGCATTTGACCCATAACCCTCAAAACCTTTCCTATCCATGTACCTGTGGAAATGCATATTAAATGCTATTATAGTATATGCCTCAACTACCTCTTCTGGCAGCTCATTCCATATGCCCAGCATCTCGGAGTGAAAAAGTTGCCCCTCAGGTTCCTATTAAATATGTCTCCTCTCACCTTAAACCTATGTTAAACCTGGTTCTCTATTCCAATCCTCTGGGTAAAAAAAAACTTCTGCATTCACCCTATCCATTCCCCTCATGATTGGAGACACCCCTCAACCTCGTGTATTCCAAGGAAGAAAATCCTATCTTGCCCAACCTCTCCTTATAACTCAGACCCACAAGTCCTGGCAACATCCTCGTAAATCTTCGCTGCACTCTTTCCACCTTAACAACTTCCTTCCTAAGGCTGGATGAACAATATGGAACACAAATGCAGCCTCACCAATATATTGTACATTGTAATGTGACATTCCAACTTCTACACTCACTACCCTGAATGACAAAGCCATGTGGACCAAAAGCTTTCATTGACTATTTTATCTAACTATGACGCTATTTGAAAATAACTATGTACCCGCACTCCTAGATGCCTCTGCTCTACAACACTCCCCAGGGCTCCGCCATTCACTGTGAAGTGCCTGCCCTAGTTTGACGTCCAAAAATACACCTCACGCTTATCTGCATTAAACTTTATCAACCATTCCTCAGCCCACCTGCCCAACTGATCAAAATCCTGGTGTAATTTTTGATAACCATCTTCTCTCTCTAAGATATCATCCACTTTAGTGTTATCTGCAAAGTTGCCTTCTACATTCTCAACCAAATCATTGATATAAACCAAAAGCACCAATGAACCCAGCATCGAACCCCGAGGCACAGGCTAATCACAGGCCTCCAGTCCAAAAAACAACCTCCCACCATTACCCTCTGCTTCCTTCCATGCAGCCAATTTTCTATCCGGTCGGCAAGCTCTCCCTGGATCCCATAAGATCTAACCATCTAGAGCAGCCTACCATGTGGAACCTTAACAGAAGCCTTGCTGACGTGCATATAGACAACCTCTATGGCTTGCCATCACCAATGTTATCAGTTACATCTTCAAAAAACTCAATCAAATTTGTAAGTCATAATCTTCCATGTACAAAACATTGAGGGCAGCACAACGGCACAGTGGTAGAGATGCTGCATTAGAGTCATCTTCCATCCTGACTATGGGTGCTGTCTGTATGGACGCTGTATCTTCTCCCCATGACCGTGTGGTCTTTCTCCGGGTGCTCTGATTCAGTTTAGTTTTAGTTTGGAGATACAGCTGGTCGGCATGGACTGTCAGGGCCGAAGGGCCTGTTTCCGCACTGTATCTCTAAACTCAACTAAACTTACAACTTCTGTAAAATTGTCCCTAGTGTGTAGGGTAGTGTGCGGGGATCACTGGCTGGCGTGGACTCGATGGGCCAAAGGGCCTTTTTCTGCATTGTATCTCTAAACTAAACTAAACAATAAAGGTTGTGGATTGCATTAGAGTGTGAAAACATTGCACAGGAGAAACGTGGTTGAAGAACCGTGTATGGCAGCAAATCAGCAACAAAAGCACGTCATAGAAACACACTCTCATGCGATAAAGCATATGCATCAAATTTGCCATGAAATCATTATTACACTTACGAGATAATCCCTTTGTCATCCTATAGTTATCAACAGAATAGGCCAGAAACTACTTGAGATAGTATTCAACAATTGAAAAGTTAACCAATGAAGAAAACAGCCATTGTTTTACATTGATCTCAGAGTGTGTGTATAATTAATCAGAAATACACGAGCCTAAAGGGCCTGTCCCACTCGGGCGTCATTTGCGCATCACGCAAATGGCGCACGAAGATTTTGTACATCCCAAAATCCTGGGTGCCGCACGCGACCGCATGTCACTGCACGTGGAAGCAGGCTCATCAGCCCACTGGGTCCGCGCCGAACAGCGACCCCCGCACGTTTACACTATCCTACACACACTAAGGACAATTTTTACATTTACCAAACCAATTAACCTACAGACCTCTACCTCTTCGGAGTGTGGAAGGAAACCGAAGATCTTGGAGAAAGCCCACGCAGGTCACGGGGAGAAAGTGCAAACTCCGTACAGACAGCACCCGTAGTGGGGATGGAACCCGGGTCTCCGGCGCAGCATTCGCTGTAAAGCAGCAACTCTACCACTGCGCCACCGTGCCGTCTTAGTAGATGGTGATATGAGCGGACTGCTGCACAGAGATTAAATTAGCTGCATTCGAGGTTGTTTCTGTATGGAATTTCATGCTTGGAATTTCTCAACATGGACTTCATTTCATAAATAATTCAGGCAAAAGGCTTGACACTACAGTGCATTCGATTCAGTCTTAATTTAAAGGTACCGCTAGCATCTTGAAAGTCTCTGCTAACTCACATACTGTAGTTCAAATTACTGAGCCAATACCTGCGGAGAAGAGTCATTAATCAAGCACAATGAAAATCTAGTTTCTGGGGATCTAATACTCTCCTGAGCAGAGAATTCATTGATGGAAATGTTCTCAATAATTGCGTTGGTCTCTGTCTTATCTTATTTTAATGAGAGTTCATTTTGATCATTGACATTTTAAAATTAGAAAAGTAAATGAATGTCTTGAAATCGCATTGTCCAATTTTAATATAAAAATATTG
Source organism: Amblyraja radiata (assembly GCF_010909765.2). Classification (NCBI taxonomy): domain Eukaryota; kingdom Metazoa; phylum Chordata; class Chondrichthyes; order Rajiformes; family Rajidae; genus Amblyraja; species Amblyraja radiata. The sequence goes on from NC_045982.1 coordinate 34,041,696, forward strand.
CAACAATAAATCTGAGGTTGTTGGAGTGCCAGCCTGTTTCTAATAAACACTGACGACCTTCAGTGAAAACCGAACACAGAGGGATTTCAAACTCACAAATATAATTTCAAGATAATATTTTATTTTACTGATTCATTCATGAGATGTAGGTCGTACTCGAAGGCCAGTATTTATATTGCATCTCTAATTGCCCTTCAGAAAGTGATTGTGAGGTTTTATTTACAGCGCAGAAACAGGCCCTTCGGCCCTTCGGGTCCGCGCCGACCAACGATCCTCGCAGATTAACACTATCCTACACACACTAGGGACAATTTTTACATTTACCACGCCAATTTACCTACATACCTGTACGTCTTTGTAGTGTGGGAGGAAACCGGAGATCTCGGAGAAAACTCACGTTAACACGGGGAGAACGTACAAACTCCGTACAGACAGCACCCGTAGTCGGGATTGAACGCGGATCTCCGGCACTGCAAGTGCTGTAAGGCAGCAACTCGACCGCTGTGCCACTGTGCCGCCCAAGAGCTGTTACAGTCTGTATGGACCTAGGCAGGGCACTTTCAAGTCAACAGAATCTGTTTCCCCTTCGGTTGATATTGAACATTGTAATTAAATCAACTGTATTATTTACAATTATCACTGGACAAAATTAAATATCATTCAGAGTGATCATGGATTAGTTCCTGCTGCTTATAGTGTCATAGAGTAATATAGAGTGGAAACAGGCCCTTCGGCCCAACTTGCCCATGCAGACCAGCCCCCCCCCCCCCCCCTCACCTCCCTCACCTTCAACCTATGTCCTTTGGGCAAGAGATTCTGTGGATTTACCCGACCTATTCCTCTGATGATCTTGCACACCTTTATAAGATCACCCCTCAGCCTCCTACGCTCTGAAGAATAAATTCCTACCCTAATCAACCTCTCCCGATAGCTCAGGCCCTCGAGTCCTGGCAACATGCTCATAGATCTTCTCTGCACTCTTTCCAGCTTGACAACATCGCTCCCCTTAGCAGGATGACCTAAACTGAAGACAATGTGACCTCAGCAATGTCTTGTACACCAAACCAGAGAGCCTGCGTTGCAGTACACACCTGCCCACCAAACTGGCTGACATGACCTTTGTACATGCAGGACCATAGCAACTGACCATTCACACCGAGGGTGCCCCGTTATCTGGAATATACTCCAGGTAGTGACCCTGCCTCACATGACGAAACCTCGGTTTCACTCACACAGTGCACTCACAGCCTCTCGCACCTTAATTCATTCCAACGCATTTTAAATTGATTTTCATTTACTCTGATGAACATTTAAAAACTCTTAAAATATGCGTATGTAACTAACATACAACTTGTTTCATTTTTTTAATGTTATCTTTAGTTTAGAGATACAGCACTGAAACCGACCGTTTGGCCCCGGCGGGTCAACGCTGATCATCAATCATGCAACAGATAATCCTCCGACACTTTAGCCACCTCCAACGGGATCCCACCACTGGCCA